>NW_027458143.1:0-147456 GCF_050624435.1 Tenrec ecaudatus | reverse complement strand
CATGTGGGTGGGTCAGGGAAATAGACAGAGCATGCGTGGTCGCAAGACATGAACGGCAAACAATGCCAGGGATCTGATCCTTTCTAATCTGCTCCACCTTCCTGCACATGTGGACATTCAGGGTGTTTTCCAGTAGCATTTTGTTTGGAACCCTTAGGGTGTAAGTTCCTGCGTTAATCCCCTTGTGTATCCTCAAATCACTTAACTCCTTTGAGTCGGCTCCCGGAGTTCCTTTTGGGCAGTAGTTTCCTGATCCATTGATAGATAGATTACATTTGGATATTTTCCTCAAGTAATTCCCTTGTCCATTGACCGAGTTGTTCCTCAGCTGGACACCGGCTCTGCAGCACGCAAGCGACGGTCCAGGGTGTGTGCATCTTCCTGGGGACACCGTCTTCATTACATTCTTCCCCTGCTTGTCTCCAGGTGTGGAGCAGGAGCATTCGGGCTGCTTCATATCCAGACAAGTCCCTGGCCATTTTTCCTGAGGCTGCTTTAGTGTCAGAGACTCAAGAGTCCCATTGCCGAGGGGCCCCTGCAATTGAGGGAAGTTCTCTTGGCGGTGGAGCTCCGATTGCTTCAAGCAGCCAGGAAGCTTGGGGTCTGTCTTTGGGGTCTGGACCTTCTGATTGTCCTGGGGATGAGTGGGGTTGCGAAGACAAAAAGCTTCCTGGGGTCGTGGCATCATAAAGGGTAAAGAACTCTCACTTTCCTGTTGTTTCTTTAAAAAACGGCTTTCCAGCTGTTGAAGTTAATTTGGAATGCGTGATTGGGACTTAGTGTGGACGGTAAGACAGGATTCATCACAGGGACTCTTGTGAGGAGGAGGAAAAGGTACTGCGAGTGGGCCACGGGGCTGTGGACCGGGCGGAGTCAGGACTGTAGCCGGCAGTGGGGCCTGGGCTTGGCATGCAGTTGGAAGTAAAAGTTGGAATCGGCCTTCAGTGTAGGGCAAGGAGTGACGTTGCAACAAGAGTGGGTACTCTTTAGCTTGCATTTGAGCTGGTAAGGTATTAGGAATTTCATTAAATAAGACAGTGGGAAACTCTAGGGTGGATCCAGAGACCCTGAGAGCAGCTGCCAGAGACTCGCTGTACAGAAAAGGTAGACCCCAGAAAAACTCACTGAATTTTTGTGGAAAATGCTTCTGAGGGCTGGGTATCTGCTCTGCTTTGATGCTGGCATTCCAGAAGGGCTGGGGAGGTGCAGTGATCTGCTCCCCATCGAGTGCCTTCAACATATTTAAGGCCTGCAGATGGTATTCTGATACACCCTTTCCTTTTTCTTCCCAAATATTCCATTTCTCTGCCTTTGTGATTTCTATTTCCAGCAGCTTGTGGACATTGGGGTTGAGCAAGGTGGGCCTCCCTACTTCCCCCTGCCTCTTTGTGGGTCCTTCCCGAAAGGTGTCTTCTTGGGGGTGCCAGGTAGAGTGCTCTTTCAGAGACCCAAAGTATTCCAAGGAGGGAAGCTGTAAGTTCTTGGCAGCTGCCCAACACTGGGGTGGGGAGGCAGTAGGGAGGCCTGTGGGATCCTGACTTGTGATGGCTGCCATGGCAGGTGTGGAGCAGCGGTTGTGTGGAGATGGGCTCTGCCTGGGCCTTGCCAACAAGTCATTCTGAGAATGAGTCCCTGTGGGAGGCGGGGCTGGTGAGTCCCAGAGAGTGCTTGGAGGCAGCAGGTAGGCCTTTGAATCCGGGGGTTTGGCACTGGGTGAGGGAAGAGCCAGTGGTGTGGGTGAAAGACTGTCAGGTTCACGGGAATGTGCGCAGTCTGGTGATTGACTCAAGGCGGGTAAGACATGAGAAGTTGAGATGCACATCTGGGCCCGTGGAAGGGTGGAGTTCTGAGACCTAGGTGTCCAGAATGGATGAGCCGCAGAACCGTGTGGGGCACGCGTACCAACATGGACTTCAGCCGTACCTCTATTTCGCCAGCTACCAGAGAGGGCTTGAGCTTTCTGTTGACCAAAGCTGCCAGTGTCAAGTGGGTTTCCCAAGTGGCTGCAGGAGACAGAAGGACCAGATTACAGCCAGGACTGAAGGGGCAAGAGACCTAGCAGGCTAGCAAGGGTCGGTGCAAGCTCAGCCCCTCCCCAAGCCTTGATGGCCTGCTCTTCCTGCCCCACCCCACTGCCCGGGACTCCTGTCATTCTCTGCCCATCCCTGAAAGTGTCCCCCAAACCAGCGCATCCCAGCTGCTCTGCAGCCCGAGGCCACACAGGCACCCTGGTTGGAAGATGCACCCCGCGGTGAAGCAGGAAGGTTACTTACTTCTGCCTAAGACGCAAACGCAGGTTCTGAGCGCCATGTAGTTCTTGCAGGAAACTTCGGAAAACTGGAAATCAAGAGAACCGTTATGGTGCAGCCCTCCCAGAGGACCGAAAGGAATGTCACACGGGCTGTGCACTTAGGACGTTGGACTCTCCAGAGCTCAAGGTCAAATGATAGCTTACTCCCACGGGCAGGAGGTGCTTTGGCATTTCAAGGAGCATCGGTTTCCAATATTGTCTGTGGGGTCTCAGTGAGCAATCTGAACCTTGGCAAAGTTACACAGCTTATCGCTGTTACCCCTCAATGTTCCACCTCCAAATCCACCAGAATCTGCTCCTGACACCCCCACTGCTCCCTACTGGGTCCTACCTTGGCCAGCTTTCATCCCATCCTAGGCCCCTCCTGTACATCTGGGAAATATCTGGGTTCTGTTTCCATCCCCAGTATCCTTTTGTTCAGGATTATTACCTGAGAGAGACGGGCTGTTGCCACTGGCATCCTGCAGAGGAGGGGACAGGAGAGCTTACAGAGGTTGGTTGAATGGGCAGAACCTTACCTTTCAGAGCGTCACCTTTGTCCCTTGACCTGCTGCTTCTCCTTGTCTCCACCTGAGGCTGGGGCACAAGAGAGGAAGTCAGGCTGGAATCCAATCCTGCGTCTGTTCTTTGTGACAAACTGCAGGCATTTACTGGTGATTAGAAGAATGACAATCTCCATGGAATGACTAAAGCCCAGAAACCAGCTTCTGTGTGAGACCTAGAGTGCATTTCTTCCGTCAGCCTTCCTCTGCTCACGGAGAGCACACACTCTCAGCACTCAGTGTTCTGGTGGGAAAGATTTTGATTATGGAGGCTGAAGCTCTGGGCCAGCCCTTGACCACTTCCTCCCCGGGGTCAGCCATGCTTTCTCAATTAGCCCAGACAGAAAAGGAGCCTTGGCCCAAAGACTGGAGCTCAAGGAAAGAGACTGAGGACCCAGTGATGAGAGCTGCCCTTTGAAACGTCTAGTCATCTAGTCCTTAGCCACTGCGTCACTATATTGGGGATTTTTACCTATTGCCCTCTATAACAACTAGAGATGGGAGGTCTGAGATCTTCAAAGAGAAATATTTTTGAATGCTCATCTTACTGGCAAATGATTTACATATCATACGACTCAATAGTTCAGTCGTTCAATCAGATCAAGGGCAATGGTACAATCAATGATTACCATATCCATTTTAGAACAACACCCCCCCCCCATGGTTAAATTGCCTTCAAAAGGAGTTGTGTAATCACAGTCAGGTCTAAAGCTCTCTGTCCCCTCTGGCCTCCTTCATTTTTTCGTCTTGAAATCAATCCCCCTTCACTCTCTAGCATCCCGATGGGGGAGTTCTCCACACTGCTGATCTCACAATCCCTCCCTCTACCATGAGATCTCTCCACCTGCAACTCTGTCAACCCTTGTGTCCATGATCATGATGCATCCACGCCTCCTGTGCTTCACAAACAGGGAAAGCCAACAGAAATAATGAAAATCAACATAAGCCGGCAAGGATAAAATGATACCAATGCAGTGAACAAAGTCCTAACAGTGAGTAAGGACGCACCAGCCCTCATCAACATTCCAAAGCCAGGGCTGATGGTCTCTTCTTTCTTGAGATTTCCCCTATCAGGAAATTAATTACGAAAGGAAAAATTTATAAAACAAGGAAAAATCAATCTCTCCTATGGCTGGGTTGAGAATTTCTTACCTTTATCCTTTTCCTGGGTGGTCGCACAGGTGGAGTATTTGGAAGGAAGGGGAGGACCAGGAAGAAGCAACCCACTCCATACAGGATGCCCAAGGTCAAAACAGTGAACCAGGTGGGGTATTGGTAGGTCAGCCAGGAAGCACTTTTCTGTTCCAGCAGAAAGAGAATCTCCTCCATCTTCTGGATACAGCGGTTGCACTCAGGCAACTGAGCACTCTGAGTCCCCTCTGGCTTCAAACCCACTTGCATCACAAACCTGGGCCCACATCACTAAAGGGTCACAGTGGGGTGGGAGGTGACAGCAGGACAACACATAATCCCTCCCTCTACCCTCCAGCTCATCACATCCCTCCCCTGCTCTGGTCTTCTCTCTCCCACTGCCTGCTCTGGGCCTCCAAAGTCACCAGCTGCGCCTGATGGAATGGAATCTTAGTGCAAGTTCTTATTCATTCCACCTCCCACCTAGGTATTACGTGCTTCCTTGGCAAGTTGCCTGAATCATGACCAATTTCATAGGCTTAGAATATCTGAAGTTGTCTCTGTCCTCAATGAAAACCTTCTCAAGTCATGGTTTTACTTTGTCTTATCCAAGATAGAGAACTTAGGTTTATGTAACATTTATTTAGCTTTATGAATGTTGGATGAAAAGCTTGGAATTTGACTTCTATGACCAGGAGAGTTATTCAAGAGCTGAGGTATATCTCTCCCAGGAGAGAGATCTAACAAATTTTCTGCCAGATGGTACATTTGGGGAGACAAGGAACACTTAAGCATTAATCATTCTTAACAGTGTCCCCTGCAAATCTTCCTTGTGTGTGACTACTGCCCATTTAGGGCTTGCTCTGGGAACACTTGATGGGGTAATAAGCCTTGCAACAATTCAGGCTCAAAGGGCAAGCATCTGGCTGAGCAAAATAAAGAGATAATATGGATTGAGTTGTGTCCTTACCACTAACACTTGAGATATTCCCCCAAAATTCGTTGGAACACTAACACTGAAGGCTATAATCTGATTTGGTTATGTGAGGGCTCTCTCTGGGAGAAATGTACCTCTGTCCTTGGCTTCACACAAGAACCAATTGACGCAGAAACCTAGTTTGTGATCCAAGTGACTTTATAAAGGATAGAAGAGGCAAATATGCTCGTGGGGGGTGGGGGCGGACTGGACAGCCCACGCACGCTGGGTTGCATGACAGCTGGTTTGAGGCCCCCACCCATACCCTGTTGGTAGGCATGGCTGACGGTACTGTTTGACCCCATTGACTGAATTAAGCCCACCTGGTCTAGATGGGGGCCCGCCCAGGTTGACCTGCTTCCTGTCACAAGGACCTAAATGTGTGCATCTTTCCAGCCTGAAGCAGCTTTCAACTGTCTGTGATGGGGAGGAGGTTTGGCATGCACAGCGACCACCCTCAGTTCTGCCTCTACTTACCTAACAGGTACACGGCATTTCTTTTCTGTTTTTTAAAACAACAACAAAAAAATCATTTGTAATCTTTCTATTCCAGCGGTGCTAGGAGCAAGGCAGAGGCAAAACCCAAGAACAGGGTTCTTCTCTGTTGAAGCGCGATAAACTCACGGGGAAGCAAACAAGCATCTTCATCCACGTGAAGTGAATCTGTGAATCAGCAGCTCCCAACTGACCAAAGCACGCACAGAGCAGCCCAGCATCAAGGTCCGTTTCTGTGCACTGCTCCCACTGTGAGGAAGAGCTTCATGTGCATTAAAAGGGAACTTTTGTAATATTTGAATTTTGAATAGTGGTTTTTGTCAGAAACTGGAAAAAATCTCAAAGCCTGAAGAAACTCCTTTCTAGTACTGAACATTCAAGGGAGCCTGTAGAAGCCTGAAATGATTGCTAGGTGACCACCTGGATCTGCTTGTTGAGTGAAAGTGGCAGAATAGCAGCAATAGAGCAGTGGGTTCATTCTGACCACTGACACTCGTGGACCTGGTTTACAGGCAGTAGAGAAGAAGATGAGAGCAGGTTGACTGGTTTGAAGTCCATGACCTACTCTGAGGGGACTAGAGTTGTGGAGAATAGGTGATGGGGCCAAGGCCTAAAGGCAATGCGACCAATGGACACTGAGGTGAGGCCAAGAGAGGGAGCCCACATTGACTTGACCCAAACCCGACCAGATGAAGAGAAGAATGTTGAGCCTGTGCACTGGTATATACTGCTGCAGACTGTATAGACGATCTGTCCTGCTTTGACTTTCTTGTGGATGTGGACTTCACAAGGTTCCAACTGGCATGAAGACTCTTTATATTGAAGAATATGATGGTCTCCTCAGAGCACTGGGTTGATGGAAGTAGGCAGTAGAGAAACTGGATAGCCAAAATGGGCCAGATAAAGGCGTGAAGTGGCTAGCTTACAAGATTTCATAGATACTGGAATATATTCATAGAATTATAGGATTAATATGTGGGTGTACCTTACCTGCAATTGTTAAGCATAGGATATTTTTGTTTCATCACTTACAGAATATTATGTTTAAAGGAGGGTGGCACGGAGTGAAATGTATGCATTTTCATATTATACTGTTAGATACTGATATGATTCTATTATTGTTTTGAAATTGTATACGGCTAAAGAATTTTGTGAAAATGTCAAATGGACAAGGGGTGGTCTGTTGTAGTTATACAATCTGGTGTCAATTTGGGACTTGAGAGGATTAAGAGTGAAGGGGTAGACTCTAGTCTCTCTATTGGGTTATGGCCAATGAGGCCTCTTTGTGGGCCTGGCCTTCCCGTCAGGGTTCTGGGAAATCTGGTATTTCCTCCTTGGAGGCAGCAGACTATCTTTCTGCTCATTCCCTGAGAGATGTCCTACTAACAAGACACATGGCACCACACTGATAGAACCCATGCCCTGGGAACTGGAGGAGCCACATGGAGACCCTGCCAAAGCTGAGATGCTTCTACCACCACTGGATGCAGAAGACTTTGCAACTACTGACCTGTGATCTTCCTGCATTTGGGGTCATTGAAGGTGTTTCATGAGTCTGAAGAGAACATTATAGATTGATATCAGACATGGGCTAATATTGGACTTATGGACTTGATCTTGGTTGGGCTGGAATGCTTTCTCAATATACAACTGTTCTTGTATATAAAGGTCTTTCCTATACACATATGAGTGTGGATTTGTTTCTCTAGTCTACCTGGACTAACACTCATGGATCCCTTTCAGGACTGTAAGTTCTGTTCCCCTGACTGCTGCAAAGTATGTGACAGAGAAGAAAAGGGAGAAGAGTGAACTGTACCCATTTATTGAGGTAAGAAAAGTGATGAAGGAGCATGGCCGGTTCCCCAAACTTCATGAGTGGAAAAATGGGCTCTTGGCACAAAATGACATTTAATCTTCACCAAGAGATTCAGGGCTAAATTGCTGCCCTATCTCTGACCTCAGCTTTTGTTTTATTTTAATTCTCATATAATTCACATATATCATTCAATACTTCAGTCATATTAAGATTTGTGTAATCGTCACCACAATCAGGTTTACATCATTTCCTTCTTTTATATTCATTTTTGTTAGCCCCCCCCCCCCTCACTCCCCCAAATCTTCCCTGCCTGTCCCTAGGTGATTGTTAATTCTGTTAGTGTCTCTCTGGATTTACCTCTCCTGGATTTCATATGTATTAAAAAAAATACAAAACAAAATCAAGAAACAAGTAGAAAAGAAAAACTAACAATGACAAAAGAGAGAAAAACCTCAATCGAACAGAAAGTGAAAAATACTAAAAACTGGAACCAAATTAAAATTAGTCTGAAGAGATCAAATGATGAGGTGTTACATTTGAACTTAACTGTATCTGTTCATGTCCATGGACTGTGGTCAGAGGGAATTCACCCCGCCTGTGCATTTGAGTCCTTTTGCAAACTGGGTGTTCCGAACTTAAGCTCTGATTCTTGTTCATACCTGCAGATTGAGATTCTATTATTTATCACCCTGGCATCACACTGGCTGTGCTGCTTGTTCTGGGCGGACTTAGTTGACATCTCACTTAGATGGCTGCTTATTTTCAGAAAAAAGGTTTAAGTACAAGGCCCTGTTCTTTGTGATAGATGTGCACCATCTGATTTCAGGGTTTTTTTACACCCTATGCTTTCCAGTCAAATATTCACTTGAGGTAATTCAAAACACTCACTTGGCTCGATGACGCCAGAATAGCTCCCCTCCATGCAGTTCCATGGAGCTCAGCATAGTTAGGGCGCAGAGATGAAAAGATGATTGAACCATGTACTGAACGTTCAGGTTTTTCCCTGCTTTTGAAAATCTGTTTGCGCTTGTAGAGTAAATGTTTTGTACTTTTTAAGAGTGTAAAAAAAATAGATGGAGGGATTCAGAGAAAATGGCGACCAGATAGGACCCATCTATCTGGAGCTCCTGCTGCCAGACCAGAAAAATAGGAAATTAGGTGAAGGAAACGGGGAGGTGGAGTTCTGAAATTAGAACTAGGGTAACAGGGTTTCTCCTGAACCCCTTCTTTTGTGGGATTTCCACTCACAAAGCAAACCAAGCATGCTTTAAAGCACTATAATTTTGACGAAGTGGCAGGCGCCAGATATGCCCCTTGCCTGGAGCAGGGATCCCTGCAGGTGGACGCCCTGAGAGGGGGCAGAATCTCAGACACGAGGGGAACCCCACACTGAGCTCTCCATGCGGTTGGATGCCTTGAGCTCACGGTCAGGGGTTGGTGGTGGGTAGCTATAATTTAGAGTAGAAGAAAAAATATATTATTACCTTAGGAAGATCATGGTGTGGGAGAAAAAGGCAGAAAGTCGGGAGTCCAGGGAGCAAATTTAGTTCCAATTGGCCGACTAGTAAACAACCCCCCTGATAAGCTGGATCTCCCCCTCTGGGGGTCAGCTTGACAGCCACCAAATCTGAGCACATCACAAGTAGAATTTTTTTTAAGGGTGAAACATAAATGATTGGTTTAAAACTCAAACCCAAGTCTGGTTGCTCAGCTCCAAGCACCACCTAGGGGAGTCCCTTAACATAAATCAGCATAAGAAGCAACCTAGCTAAGGAATGCCAGAACTCAGCCACAGGGCCTGGCAGCTTTTACCATAACAAAGACCCGCTGTAGCAGTGTCAGCCTTAAACAGCACTGAGCTGTAGCCCAGAGACTGTGGGAGACAATTTCATTCTAGCTGGCCAGAGGGATAAAAAAGAAAATCCTCTGATCTAGGAAGCATCAGCAGTCTAGATAGGACAACAAGCTTCCCTCTCAGTGATTCTACACATAGCTGGGGAGGCCCTGCCGGTCTTGGAGCCCTAGACGGGGCTGAGGGAGCCCCCCAGTGCCCCCTCCCAGCCCCTGCTGCAGTGCTACATGCAGCACAGGCAAGTACTCCAGCACCCAAGTGACCCCTGGCCACGGGCGCGATCTTGCTTTTGAAGTAATCTCACACAGCATCTGTGGAACCCTACATCAGGGATGGGAAAGTCCATTAACGCATGCCCAGGAGAGCCAGCATAGGAAAGCTGGATTTTCCTGCCCGTGGGCTCCGATGGATGTTGCACCTGGAGCAGCCCACCTGGGCCAGATGATTGCAGTTCAGCCAATGGGATTGACCTGGGGTCCTTCACCAGCCTCCCCGGGAACCCTTGAAAAGGCAGGGACCAGAAGGGAGAGGGGTGGTCTGGTCGTCTTCCTGGGAGGAGAGAGATCCTTGCATGACCTGAGGCAGTCTCTGCCAGGCCCCATGGTCAAAGGAATCCTATGGGTGCCTTGTAAAACCTGAAGCTTCTTTTAACTCTCATTAAATTCACTTGGATCACGAACCCGGCTTCCGCATGAAATTTTTCTCGCGGGGAGCCAAGGACTGGGGTTGGAATTTAGGCCAGAGAGAGAGACCTTACAAGTCCATGACCCCGTGACCTTGAGGAAGAGTTGGAATTCCTCTGGCCTCAAGGACAGGTGATCAAGTATCATTACCTCCTTACCCACTGCTCTACT
Organism: Tenrec ecaudatus; assembly: GCF_050624435.1. NCBI lineage: Eukaryota > Metazoa > Chordata > Mammalia > Afrosoricida > Tenrecidae > Tenrec > Tenrec ecaudatus. Next base: position 137,479 of record NW_027458143.1, on the reverse strand, counting down.
TATTCTCACTTTATTCACTAGCCCTTCTAACTTTTCCACCGCACTCAGTTTCAACGTGCTCAGGTTGGTGTTGGGCTTTTATTTACTCGCTTTCTTCTTTATCCCTCTTTTTTCCCCCTTTTCCCCTCTTTTTCCTCTTCTCTCCCACTCTCTCCTCTCATATGCCACTAAAGGCTTCCAGGTCACTTCCCTCCGCTTAGGGCAAATCAACCCAAATAGCAGGAGGCACTCCAGCCTGCCCTCTGTGGGAGTGCTGTACACCACACAAGGCACCTGGGACAAACACCTACAGTGCGCTGCACCGTTGAAGAAACCTCCGTCATGCCTCTAAGGTGATCTCGTCAACTAGGGCAATTCTGCCCAGCACCACTGGGTCCCGGCATTAAAAGGGCACACTGACCTGCCATGTTGGAGCAGTGTCTAAACCCCTCTGGCCCCTCATCCAAGCAATCAGGGATCAGCTACTACTTTATACTATATTTCCTCCTTCTCTCTCTCCTTGCTCTTTACCATCACAGCCAACCTTAGTGAACTCAGTTGGATTTATTTCCTTCTTTCTCTTTATTCTCTTTTTCTTTCTTTCCTCTTTCTGTCTTTGCTTTCTTCACCTCTCTCTTAGCTTGTACGATTCCCTCTGCTCCCTCTCATTGCTTGCACATACCACTGCTGGTTTCCAGAGCCCTACACTCAGCCTAGGGCAACCCTGTCCTCCTAGTGGGCAGCCTGACCCCTAAGACAGTACTGCACACAGGACGAGTCAGAGCTACACACAGCATAACACAGGGTCAGTTATTTCTTTAACCATTTAAAAAATACTCTCTCCTCCTCCTTCCTTTTCTCTTCTCTCTTTTCCCTTTTATTGGGCTCTTCTTACAGGTTTTCTGCTTTTCTCCGCTCCATCAAGCTCTTCTCTACTTCCTACCACAGCCTCCACAGATTTGGTTCTCCTTTTTAGTTGTTTTCTTTTCTTTCTTTTTACTGTTGTCACCTTTATTTACTCTGTGCATTTTAGTTGTGTGTGGGTGAGTGGTTGTCAGTCTGGTTGGCATTATTGCCCCAGTCTGTGTCTTCCTCTTTCTCTCTTTTTCCTCTCCTTTCACTCTCTTTCCCATCACAAGACAATAGAGGTCTCCAGGCCACTCCCCTCTGCCTAGGGCAAACCTGAAGGCCCAACTGAGGGAGCTCCCACCCCCCACTTATTGGTGTGGCAAGCAGCTGGGGAATTCACGCTGGTCCTCTCCCACACACCAGGCCACAGGTTGTTCTCCCCTATAAAAAGTGGGGGCATCCCCAGCCTAAATCCTGAGGTCCTACAAGTGACTGGGGGAAACGCCTGACCAGCACTTGTGGGGCTCCACGCTACTGTGGGAACATCCACCCAATCTCCAAGGCGATCTCTCTGTACATCCCCTTGTCTAGCCAGATTTGTAAAGTAGAATTGGGTCATGATAGTGGGGGGAGGAAGCATTTAGGAACTAGAGGAAACATATGTTTCATTGTTGCTACCCTACACCCTGACTGGCTTATCTCCTCCCCACATCCCTTCAGGAAGGGGGTGTCCAGTTACCTACCAATGGGCTTTGAGTCTCCACTCTGCACTCACCCTCATTTACAATGACATGATTTTTGTGTTCTTTGATGCTTGATATCTGATCCCTTCAACAGTTCATGGTCACACAGGCTGGTGTGCTTCCTCCATGTGGGCTTTGTTGCTTCTGAGCTAGATGGCCGCTTCTTTATTTTCAAGCCTGTAAGATCCCAGATGCTATAACTTTTAATAGCCAGGCACCATCAGCTTTCTTCACCACATTTGCTAGTGCACACATTTTTCTTCAACCATCATGTTGGAAAGGTGTTCATCATGGAATGCCAATTTAATATAACGTGTTCTTGCATTGAGTAAGTACTTGACAATGTCCATCTACTGCCTTAATACTAAGTCTATAAATATATGAACGTTGATCTATTTACGAACCCTCCTGTATAAATATATTTACATATGTACATGCCAGTATGTAGACCTCTAGAAATACCCTTTGTCACCTAGTTCTTTCCTCTATTTACTTTTACTTTCCTCTTGTCCGACTATCGTGCTCAGCTTTCACTTGGGTTTGAGTAATTTCTCTTGGTTACATTACCCTTGCTGAATACCTACCAGGCTTCTCACACCCTCCTTGCGACGGATTTTGGATTACTTGTTGCTCCCCTGTCGCTGGATTGGTCAGCATCACCTCCTTACCCCCTCCTCTCTCTCTCCCATGTCCCCGGGAACCATTGGTCCTGTTGTTTTCTCCTCCAGCCTATTTTTCCAGCCTATCTTATCTAGATAGATCTGTTGAGATAATAATATGCACCAAAAATCAAACCATAGCAAGATAGGCGATGGGTGAGAACACAGTGATGACAAAAAACAACAACAGAAAACCAATGATCAATAAAAGAGTAAATTAATTAAAAGCCAAAAAAATTTTTTTAAGAAAGAAAAACCTGTAAATAGATCAAGGTCTGATTTTTTTTTTCTATAGGTGTGTCCTTCAGTCAGGTCTGATGGCGTATCATGCTCTGGCCCCAGAGTCTGTCCTTTGTACTCCCTCAGGGGCTACCCGCTCTGCTCCCATGGTTGCTCTGCTGCATGCTTTTAGTGATTTGCCTCCGTGTTGGAGGGCCAGCCGGGTCAGTCCCAACACAGAGTCTCCGGTATTGTCCCCATAGGGCCCTGGGCCAGCAAGGGATGGCATGTCTCATAGTGGGATCAGCCATATGGTCCACTCTGTACATTGGCTGTTCAGAGTGCCAATATCATCCTCCAAGCCTGGTGGACCAGTGTGTGCTCCACTCTCTTCCTCCCCCTTCATTTGCCCCTGTGTGCTCTGATCAGACATGTCCATCTCCCCTAGCTACAGGTTCAGTGCCGTCTTCTAAGGTAAATTCTTCTGGGGGGAGGGGCAGTTGTCCACGTAGCTGGTATGGAGGCTGGACCATCCACTTTTCATTTAGGATCAAAAGCATCTAGCTTTTAGCATTAGGTGCTATTGAGTCAGTTCCAACTCAAGGCAGAATGAACCACTGCGCAGTCCTACACCATCTTCAAAACTGTTGTTATACTTGAACCTAACATTTCAGCCTTTTCCAGGGACTGGCATCTCCTGATAACATATCCAAAGCATGTGAAGTCTCCCCGTGCTTGCTTCTAAGGACCTTTCAGACTGTTCTTCTGACACAAATCTGTTCATTCTTCCAGCACTCAATGGTATTTTTAATATTCTTGGCTAGTGTCATCTTGATGGGTTGAAACACTATCTCACTCTAGTGTTGATGTACATTTTTCTGATGCCTAATTATACTGAGTATCTTTTAAGGTAATCATTTAATTTTTATGGCATTTTGAAAAGATGTCAATGAGGTCTATTTAATTTGTGTTCAGATGGAAACACATAACTCAAACTAAATATGTGACAGTAGAAAAAGAATCCATTTTATCCTAAATACTTGAGATATTTATACAGCCTACTCAAGTTTTTATCAACATAGATAAGGTGCCTGTGGTGGTGGTGGTGGTGGTGGTGGTGGTGGTGGTGGTTTTTAAGAGTTAATCTCTAAATAGGGGGCTGCAGTACTGAGCACTGAATCTCCTTTGCTTGATTAATTTTTATGTTAGGGAAGTAATACAAGGATTCCATCAAATGACCCATCAGTTTGAGGAAAAAGCATATCAGAATTGATGGTCAAAGCCTATATGGCTTTATGGTTTAGTCTCTAGGGGTATGTAACGCTCTTGTGAAAATAGTATTCCTCATGATAATAATGAGGAACTGGTGGGCCTCCAGGGCTGGGAGCTGAACTGAGGGGCAGTTCTACCCTGTCTAATAGGGTCACTATGAGTTGGCAAAGACTCGATGGCTGTCAGTTTGGTTTGTTTGACTTGAGTACTGGCATTCAGTGTGTTTATCGAAATCAATAAATTACAAGCATTTAGATGTCTATTTTTTACATACAAAATTAAAATCCCCCAAGCCTCTGAAAACTGCGAAGATTTCACAGCACTAGGTTGGTACTCTCCCATCCAAGAATCAGTGAAACTGGCAGGGTGTGAGGCATTCAGGCTCCCTCAGTTCCTCCTACTGCCTTCCCTGACCCTGGTCACTTGCTTCTATTACCTCTCTTGGACCTTACATGCATTTGAATTAGAACACCATAGAGTACAGTGCTCTACATGTGCAGCAGCTCTAACCATGTCACTCTCGGTCTCTATGAAGCCTCTTCCAACAAAATTCAAATGCGATTGTATGTGCACACATAAACACACGCATGCACCAGAGCACCCTTCTTAACAGAGAGTCAGGAGGGTCTCTTATTTGCTGTCCTCACTTTGGACACAAGTCCCTTGATGATGAGTAGGAGAAAAGGAACATCAGGTAGTGGGGGAAACCCTAAGGAGGAACAGAGGAGAGCTTTAACTAGGAATAATGCTACTAGGGGAATGATGGCATGTGAGGAAAATTAGATACTTCCAGACTGTCAGATTTTTCCATACAGCAAAATTAACTTTTCTAGTTTTGTCTAAAACTGGCCCCAGGAAATTTCAAATAGCACATCTCAGATTATCTAACCTACAAAGGAGTAGCCGGCCTTCCCCCCACCCCCACCCCACCCCCGCCAAAAAACCAAGCGGTACAAAGCTCCACTGGGTACACATTTCAAAATATACATTCTCCTGTTTGGGCAGGCATCTGGCAACTTGCTCTGAGCTAGTGCACCCACACTTTTTCCCCAAGGTCATTGCTGGTGACAAGACCTTGTGCTCTTCTCACAAGCCAGAATGCAAACATAAATCAAGTCAGTGTAAGACGCCATCATCACCTCACTCAAATACACCTCGTCAAGTGAACTCAAACTTCAAGAAGATGCTCATTTGTTTGGTTTTGTTGATGTGAGGGTGATAGTGCATTTGGAGTTTAGTCATTGCACTAGGTCAGACTGTTAATCAAGCTTCCTATATAGAGGTTCTGAAGATATTGTGTAAGAAGGTCTGAGTTGTCTGGCTAGACCAGAGCTTGCACACTGCTATTGACTAGAAGTTCCGACACACAGAATCCAGGACAGATAAACCCCTCAGGACCAATACTGAGAGTAGCAACACCACGAGGGAAGGTAGGGGGGAGAAGCAGAAGAAAGGGGAAACCAATCTTAATGATGGACATACAGCCCCACTCCACCACCCAGGGGAACAAACAGCAGAAGTTTGGGTGAAGGGATACAGCAGAGGCGTAAAATATAAAAATAAAAAGTATGTATAAAGTATCAGTGGTTCACGTGGGTGGGAGGAGGGGAAAAAAGGAGCTTAAAGACAAAGAACATGTTTGGAAATGATGATAGCAATGTATGTACAAATGTGCTTCATACAAATTGGTGTATGAATTGTTACAAGAGCTGTAAGATCCCCCAATCAAATGATTTATTTAAAATAAAAAGGACTGATTAGTGGTAGACAGGGGACTGGTTTTGCCACCATGACAGTGCACCTGCTCACACAAAAAAAACAGCATGCCTCTATCGCCCGATCTGATCCCAGCACACCGAGGCAAAATACTAAGGGTGTACAACAGAACAGGAAGGGGAACAGAGCAACGAAGTCCCCAGGGAATACCAAAAATAGACTTTGGGGCCAGGGCTAGCTGACCCATCATACTCTATGAGAAAACACTCCTAAAGGCCAACAAACAGTCCTTGAACTAACTAAAAGCTTTTCTTTCTTGTGTTTTGTTTTGCTTTTTGTCATTGGCTTGTTGGTGGTGGTGTTGTTCTTTTGTTTCATTTTGTTGCTTGGGTTTGCTCTGTCTCGTTTTTGTGCATGCTATGATTTCCACAGGTCTGTCTAAATGAGATAGGCTGGATGAACAATCTGGAGGAGAAAACAATGGGACTGACAGCTGGTGGGGGGGGGAGATGGGAAAGGGGGATGTAGGGAAAAAGGAAGTGCTGTTAACAAACCCAGGGACAAGGGAACACCAAGTGATCCAAATAGATGGTGAGGAGGGTGTAGGAGGCTTGGTAGAGTGTAACCAAGAGTAATGTAACCGAGAGGAATTACTGAAACACAAATGAAGGCTGAACATGAGAGTGGGACAATCGGAAAGTAAAAGGAAATCAAGGAAAGAGGTAGGAAGCAAAGGGCATTTATAGAGGTCTAAATAAAGGCATGTGCATATGTAAATATATTTATGTATAACGATGGGGAAATAGATCTATATGCATATATTTATAGGTTTAGTATTAAGGTAACAGATGTACATTGGGCCTCCATTCAAGTACTCCCTCAATGCAAAAATACTTTGTTGTATTAAAGTGGCATTCCGTGATGCTCACCTCCCCAACACAATTGCTGGAGGCAAATGGGTGCATAAGCAAATGTGGTGACTGAAGTTGATGGTGGTCGGCTATCAAAAGTTATACATTCTGGGGTCTTAAAAGCTTGAAGTTAAACAAGTGGTCATGTAGCTGAGAAGCAACAAAGCCCACATGAAAGAAGCACACCAGCATGTGTGATCACGAGGTGTCGGAAGAATCAGGTATCAGACATCATCGGAACAAAAAAATAATATCTTTGTGAATACGGGGGAGTGTGGAGTGAAAACCCAAAGCTCATTTGTAGATAATTGGACATCCCCTTACAGAAGGGTAGCAGGGAGGAGAGGAGCCAGTCAGGGTGCACTGTAGCAACAATGAAACATACAACTTTCCTCTAGCTCCTAAATGCTTCTTCCCCCACAACTAAAATGATCCCCATTCTACCTTACAAATCTAGCTAGACCTGAGGATGTACACTGGTACAGATAGGAACTGGAAACACAGGGAATCCAGGGCGGATGATCCCTTCAGGACCAGTGGTGAGAGTGGCGATACGAGGAGGGTAGAGGGAGGGAGGAATGGAAAGGGGAAACCGATGACAAGGATCTACATATAACCATCTCCCTGGGGGACAGACAACAGAAAAGTGGCTGAAGGGAGATATTGTATAGTGTAAGATATGACAAAATAATTTAGAAATTATTCAGGGTTCATGAGGGATGGGGAATAATTATCAGCTGATGCCAGCGGATTAAGTGGAGAGCAAATGTTTTCAGAATGATGAGGGCAATGAATGTACAAATATGATGTATGTATCAATTGTGATAAGAGTTGTATGAGGCCCCAAAAAATGATTATAAAAAAAGAGAAAAGAAATAACAGTATGAAAACATCCCCCCAAAAAGCATGCCTCTCTTGTCCCTCATATCCTATTCACCTGAACTCACTCCATGTGACTTCTTTCTGTTTCCATGAATGAAGGACAGTGGTTTGACAACACAGAAGAGGGGGGGAAAAAAACAAGGGTGTCACCCAAACTGCTGAGTTTGAAAAATGTTTCCAAGAATGTAATCACAGATTAGACAAATGTGTGAAGTGTAATGGAGAGTACTATGAAGGGGATAAAAAATTTAAATGCATAGTTTTGAAAAAATTGTAGTTTTTGTCGGGTTCCCCCTAGTAGCTTCCAATTTCATAGCAACTCAAGCCATCACCATACATCAAACTGACAGAGAAGGGGTGGGTTTTGTGTGTAGGTGGTGTTGGTTATTGCACAGCGGCAAGGGACTTCTGGTGGCATAGTAGCTTATGCCTTGGTTGTCAACTGTAATGTCAGCAGTGGGGAACCACCAGTCAGTCCTCAGAAGAAAAGGATGAGGCGTTCTACTCCCATAGAGTTAGCCTTTGGGAAACCCACAGAGATAGTTCTGCTCTGATCTCATAGAGTCGCTATGGCTCAGCATCGACTCCATCGAAGTGAGCTGACAAACTAAAGGCAGGAGATCTGAAAGAGGATGCGGAGACGTTGTCTCAGGTACTTTGGACATATTACTATGGTGGAACCAGTCCTGCAAGAAGGGCATCATTTTTGGCAGAGGGTTAGCAAACAAGAGGATGACCCTTACTTAGGTGGATTGACACCGTGGCTGCGAGAATCGGCTCAAATACAGTAACAAGTGCGAGGATGGCGCAGGACTGGGCTTTGTTTCTCTCTCTAGTGCACAGGCCCCTATGAATCCGAACTGACTCCAGGGCTCTACAATATCAACTACTACAACCCTGAAGTTCAAACCTACCCAGTGGCTTCCCAAAAGGGAGGTGTGGCCATGTGCCTCTGTAAAGATGACAGCTAGGGAGCCCCTGCGGGGCAGTTCTACTCTGTGGCACAGGGGCAACCAGGTGTCGGAATGTGCTTCACAGCAAAGGGTGTGCTTTGTCTCAGTTTGTGCCTGCTGCTGTTTATGCTATGCACTGAGTTTAACATGTGACACTCAGGAGCGAATGAATGGAAACACACCCATGATGCTTCCATGATGCCAGATGCAAGCTGACACTGTTTCTGAGTTCTGGGCATATTATTTTTTCAGAGATAATTTCCTGTAGCGGTGACACACCGAGTCCTATTTCATGTAAAAGCATCAGCAGCAGAGGAAAGCACTGCACAGAGAGAAGACTATGACACGTAACAGGCTTTCCATAGAGGAACAAAAGGGTGGATGTCTTGGGCTGCACTCTTTTCTTGTATACAGACAGTAAACAAGCTGAACACATCTCACCTAAGCATAACATTACAACTACTTGAAGCCCAGCTCAGGCATCTGGAGAAGAGGCAGCAAGGAAGGATGGGAGAGAGTTAATGGGCTGGGCGTCCCCAAAGGTGCAGAGTGGGAATCAAGGGAGGATCCAGGAGGAGCCAAGGCTTCTGGCAGAAGTCTGAGAGGAGAGCAGCAGAAAGGAGCTGCTCTCTGGGTCCTCACAGATGTAGCCAGTGAGAGAGCAGCAGTGCTGCCCCCTGGCGGCGCGCCGAAGGCAGGGCCGCTTCCCCCAGGGCTGGAGAGCTCTGGGGAAAGACAAATCCTGTCACTTTGGATGCCAAGTAAGGGGGCACTGTGTGCCGGTGGTGTACCTATGTTGGCCAAAGCGCTGCCCACTGTGCATTTGCTTCCCACAAGCACAGTTATCCTTCCTCGTGCATCCAGGAAAGACAGTTCTAGAAAAACACAAGCAGTAAAATAAAACACTGCCAGGTCTCGAACCATCCTCACCATTGTTACTATGCCCACTGATGTAGCCGCTGGTTCGAGCTGTTTTATTGCCCGTCCTCCACTTTTTGCCAAGCATCATGTCCTTCATGGACTTGATGTCCCTTCAGGGACTGGTCTCTCCTGACAGCACGTCCAAAGATATCAAATGAAGTCCAGCCATCCTTTGTCCCCATGTTCTCTTGGCAGTCCTTGTACTTTTATTGCTCAGTGTCTGATTATTTGGGACCAGGCCTTATTGCTGCCCCTTCCTCACCTTGGCCCCCAATCCCGACCCCAAGGCCTGCACATCCACTGTGTGAAACCTCCTGTTCCTGTAACCATCCCTGTGCTTTTGTGTGGGGGGTCTAGCTGGGTTCCCCTGGCAATTCGCCAGCTGCCCTTGGGAAAGTTCATGGAGTCGGCTAAGTAGTAGAAAAGCCAAACGTCCAGCTGAGATTGGTTTACTCCCTAGCACCCTTGGGCAGGAGCACAGCCCCACTCCCGGTCCCAGGTAGCCAACGACCACACCTAGGTTCTCCGGACTTGGCAGCTGTAACATGTGGCCTGGGCTTCCCCTTCATTTCCTGCTCCTTTCTGGCTTGCTGTCTGACTTTTCTTTGCGGAATTAAAGCTGCAAATTGACAGGATCCCATAAACACTCTAAAGTCACAAAAAAACACCAAATGCCCACCCAAACATGTGAAACTTCAAAAAATCATCCTTAGAAGATTCCCAAACCCTAAACATTCCTAAACCCCGTATATGCCCTGAAAACACCATGAAAGCCCTAAGAAAACCTAAAATGCTGGGGGAAAAAACACATATAATATTAAAAATACCCTAAAATCCCTAAGGAACTCTGTAACATCACTAAAAACACCATACTGTGCTGAAAAATACCTATACACTCTAAAAAACCACCCCTAAATCCCTTAAACACTCCCTAAAATCTTATAAAACACCCTAAAAACCCCAAACCACCCGAATGCCCAAAACACACCTTGAACGTCCACAAACAACCTAAAAGCCCTAAAAAATCACATGCCACCAAAAAGCCCTAAATGACCGCAAAATTCCAACTCATAGCCAGCCTATAGAGGGCTTCTGGAGCTGTCAGTCTTTTATGGGAACAGCTTTATCGTTCTCCCAAGGAGAAGTTGGTAGGTTTGAAACCCTGACCTCATGTTTAGCAGTCTAATAATTGCTGGACAGTGCCACCAAGGCTCTACTGGTGTAGTGGGTTACACATTGGGCTGCTAACCTCAAGGGAAACGGTTCAAAACCACCACCCACTCCTTGGGAGAAAGAAGCAGCTTTCTTTCTATTCCCCTAGATTTCTCATTGAAGGTGTAAAGTAACCTGTTAAATGCTCGCAGTGGCAGCAGCAATGTCTCATAACCATGGGGAAATGTGGTTCAGAAACTTCAGAAGCAAGCATCCACCAGTAGGTGACTGACCAGCAGTATTGACTTGGGCAAAGAGAAGGTGACATGGAAGGGTAAGGAGAAGAATGCGTGCAGAGGGCAGGTTGGCAGCTGAGCCTAAGTCCAGTAGAAACAACAGAAGAATGGCCTGTTCCTGGAAGGGCCACGGGAGATGGTGCGACTTCATGTAGCCCCCACTTACATGTGTAACAGCAGCAATTGCCTGAACACGTGGTCTCCCCAGGGAGGAGCCTTTGTGTGGTGTTAAGATGCTGTTACTGTCTGTTGTACTGTGGTGGCCTGCATTTGGCTGTAATGGTGGAAATTTTGCAGCCAGTAGTTCAAATGCCTGCTGGGTCACTCACTGCAAGTAGACTTCAGCAGTTTCCAGACAGAGAGACGAGGGAGGAGGACCTGGTCTTCCACTTCTGAAAGAACTGGCCAGTGTGAACCTTGTGAATGGCAGAACACTATACCTGAACATGAGTACCGCAGGCTATAAGGCATGATGGATTGACACAGTGGCTGCAGCAATGTGCTCAAACATAGGATAGTGCTGGCCTGGAAAATAGTTCATCGTCCATTAAAAAAATCATTATATAGGGGCTCATACAACTTTTGTTGTTGTTTTTCCCTAAGGGAGAGCAGTGTATTGGTACACTGAGAGGTATATAGATCAATGGATTCGAACAGAAAAGCTACACATATATTCACCAGTCAACAGGAAACTAGCCTTCGAAAAAGGACACAGAAATATCCAAAGGGACAAATTCTGCTTGCTCAACAAATGGTGTTGGACAAACTGAGATACCGTATGTAGGAAAATGAAGCAAGCCCCAAACCTTCCCCCATGCACAGAAATTAACTGAAGAGGGGTTAAAACCTGAAAGTAAACCTCCGGGCTATCATAATCAATTTTTCGATGACCTCATCGGTCAGAAATCATTGTAGGAACGCCAAAGCGTTCTTGTGTTCAACGTCTACATACATAGCAGGTGCTCCAGTAAAGGGGAATCTTGGTGGAGCTGGCTCATCCATTCCTGAAGAGAGTAGAGCACCACGTTGGCCCATCACAGAGCTCAGGTGTAGAATCTTCCTCACTGTCATCCTTTATCTCAGCAGTGTCAGTGTTGGATTATGAATTTCCCAAAGAACCAGTATCGCTCAATTCTGTGCACAATGCTGACTCACTCTCGCTGTTATTTCACTGGTCTAAAAACCCATTTAGGTTAAAATGACACTTTTTTGATGCCATGACCTAAAATTTTTAGTGAGAAAATGTTCCTAATGACATTACTTGGGTCTTCCTCTAATCCTGATGCCATGTTCTTTTTCACATAGACCAGCTTCTTGTATAAATTGCTCAGCATACAGATGGAATAAGAACAGTGAAAGGATACAACCCTGATGCACACCTTTTCTGATTTTAAACCATGCAGTATCACCTTGTCCTGTTCACAGTCTCACCTGGTTCTATCTCTTGGCCTTTGTATAAGCTCCATATGAGTACAATGAAGTGTTGTGCAATGCCCATTCTTTTCCATGGTATCCCCAAGATCCACCTCCTTCCACTCGTGCTTTCCAGAACGTGGGGTTGGGACAAAGCCTGGATAGTCTCATGGCAAGACCAGATCAGGAATGGAGCTGAGCCGGGAGCAGCTTTATTTGCTTGCTCCAGGGAAAGTCTGCCAATGTGACTAAGCCTCAGGGGCTTTCTACAAATGATAAAGGTGAATCCCTCTCTCGTTACCCACTGATCATCTCTGAGCCTCTTGCTCTCATATCCCTTGCACAGACCTCTACCATTAGATGGACAATTCGGTAACGTTTGAACACTTTTCTGATGCTGAGCCTGGGGAGCAACTAATAGCTGAGTAAATATTGATTGAAAGATGGTGAGTGGAAGAAAATAGCTTTGCCAGGTCCAGGTTGTGATGGAGATGAGAGTGTTACCAAATCCTGCTGTCCCCATGGTGGGTTTGCTGTATTGTGCCCAGTCCTGAAAGTCTGAGCCAGGAGTTTTAACGTGGCCCCTTTCAAAACATATAGGTGGAATTCTTGGACCATGAGCTGTCCATAAAGTGTGGCTTTACCAAGGTGATGTCCGCCCTGGAACGAAACAACCCAAGAACCTAGATCTTTGTGAAGGTGTTGGTAAGGGATGCCGCGGAAATCATAAACTTGACTGAAAGCAAAGGAAACTTTGCCTTCATGTGTCTGCAGCTGGACGAAGTGGTGCTGGAGCACACCCTCCTTTGCGATTCTTCTTGTTCTTTTTATGAGCTGCTCCCTGGCCTGTGCAGTCCCGTAAATCTGGAAACTCTTTGCTGGTGGGGGCAATTGTTATATCCTCCCCCCAGATCCAGATGTCTTGTCCATGGTCAGTGCGCAATCCTTGTCAGCCAGAGGAGTGGGGCATCTAAAGGCAGGCAGGGGTCACATGCTTTTTTTCTACACTTTCTAGAAAGACCAGAGCTAAACATCTTGCAGCCCTTTTCATGGCCTCTTTCTTTTCTATATTTATTTTCCAGGAAAGAGGAGAAGAAACGCGACAGCATCTACTAACAGCAAGTCAAATACCATCGTGTGTGTTCAGAGGGCAGGCTGGTACTCATTTGCCTAACTCATCAGTCCCATCGTGCCATGTCCATGTTAGATTGTTTAGGGAAACAGATGACATATGTTATGATGCTAAATAAGCTGAAACAGTGCCAGGATGGAGGCAGAAGGGGTTTATTTGTTTGTTTTTAAATGAAACATGGCTTTCTAGTGACTTATTGTGGTGGGGAAGGGGGGCACCGAGGGCAACAAGACATGGTTGTGACAGTGGTCTGGGAATTGAGACAAATCATTGCTTCTGCAGCAGAGATGAGCTGCCTCTGACCTGTCAGTTACTTGGAGGGAGACTCTGCATTTGGTCAGACAAGTCTTAGTTGGAGATGGTACCAGCTTTCCTCCTGAGCCTCTGTGGTTCCCTTTGGACTACACAGGCCCGAATCGCTTTTAGCTGAGCAACAGCAAATGGCAACACAGACTTGCCATATTGCTCTTTTGCGTACACTCTTTAAAAATCGTACTAAATATACATGCATCAAAACATTCGTCACTTCCACGCTCTACAAGATTATAACTAAGTGGCATTCTGCATGTTGTTCATATTATCATCCTTACCCATTCCAAAATTATGTCATCACCCTTATGGAAGCTCAGTATCGTCTCAGGGATGGCACTTCCCCTCCAGGCCCTACTGGGTTAGGCTGGGTTGACTAGAGAAATAAATCCAAGGACACTCATATAGGTATAAGAAAGACTCCACCTCACTTATTTGTCCAATTGACATGGCATTATGTAACAACCATACTTACCTTCCTACCTATCCCTGGAAACAATTGGAAGATGTTTGTCTCTATTCATTTTCCTAGCCTAGATATTTCTTGTAAGTGGAATTAAGCAAAATGTGTCCTTTTTGAAGCTGATTTATTTCACTCAGCATAATGCTTATGAGGTTCATTCCTCTTGTAGCCTGTGTCAAGAGTTCATTTCTCTTTATGGCTGAGTAGTAGTCCATTGTATATACCGTAGGCAACATGTTTGACTTATCCATTCACCTATTGATGGGTATTTAGACCGTTGACACGTTTGCGAGATTGGGAATAATGTTGCAAGGGCCATCTGTGTATTTGTATCTATTTATGCGCTTGCTTTTAATTGCTTATATCCTTCATTTCCTTTTCTTTCCTTGTTAGACTCAGTATGATCCCCTTCTGCCCATCCTCTAGCCTCACAACCTCTGTGTCTGATGTGCCAGGATCTCACCAGGAGCCTTAACACCAAGATTCTGAGCCCTGACTGAGCATTCTGATCATCCAGGGAATTGAATATTCCGGAGCACACAGAAGATGAAGTTATCAAAACTCCTTAGGCATAACCGAACAACTGGAGGGAGTGCTTTATTGGGCTTGGGGGCTGGGGATTATAGTTGTGAAGGACACCAAGAACAATTGTCATTACCTAGACTGTAAAGACTATGGTCGACATCCACGCTGGTGCGTAGCAGCTGGATCTCAGAAGCTCACAAGTGGCCATCTAGGTGGCAAGTATTGTCACCCTCACTCTGGAGGAAAGAGTGGTGAGTGGACCACATGAACATTAGACTTCATGACTCTGAGCACAGAATAACTAGATGATCTCCAACTATCAATTCCAACTTCTTTGAAAGGGATCACATCAAAAGGTCCTAGATAGTGAAGCAAAATTCACAGTCATAAAAGAGACCAGGCTTATTGGCTGGATAGGGACTAACAGAACCTCTGAAATGATGGTCCTTATTCACTAAGTTTGAAAATGAACTCCTACCTGTGGTTCAATATTCAGCCAAATAATAGATTGGTCTATAATGGGAGCAATTACTCAAGTGAGGCACACAAACCTGAAAACAGCAAACCATTTGATCTCAAAAGGGCAGTATTAATCCAAGGCCCAAGTTCAGACGGGTAGGAAGAGAGGAGGAAGGGAAACAGAAGACATAAGTAGGGAGTGGAATAAGTCATATTATATTGTGGAGATTGCAATAAGTGGCATAAAACACAATGTGTATGAATTGTTGAATAAAAAACTGATGATCTTGGTAAACCTTCACCCAATTCACAATAAAAACTTATGAGAGAGAAAAAAATCCAAGCACCTAGGCTGCATTCCAGGCCAATAAAATCGGACTCAGTGGAGATGGGACAAAGATGTCTTTTGGACAGCTCTCTGGCGATCCCAATGAGCACACAGGCTGATACCCACCATCTGGAAACTATGGGGTAGCTGCTTCTCCGGTAATGCCTCAGGGGAGCGCTTGGGTCCGTCAAAGAATGCGGGATGATGAAGGGGCAAAGGTCATCAAACCTCACCCACAGCTTTACACTGGGGGGCTGCTCTCTGAGGAATGTGGGAAGGGTCCACTTGCATGCTGTCTCTGTGCAGCAGATCCAACAGACTCAACACCTTTCCAAAGCTGGCAAGAAAGTCCGAGAGACTAGATGTGGGCACCACGCTGTGAGTTTCCCAGAAGGCACGACACAGATTGAGAGCAGTCACGGGAACACAGACTCCTCCGGAAATGCTGCCATGCGCAGAACATGCATCTCTAATTTCATTTCACACTGACTCAAGCATTCAGTCCTTTTTACGAAAACCCAGCTTCTCATTACAGTAACCGGTTTAAAATGACAATCTTCTGTTGAGCAAGTCTAAGAAATGACCTTCCTTTATTTTACATGGTATAAAAATTCAGTTTCCTAGGCCGATGGGCTCTAGGGACAGGTGTTTTTATGTACTAGACATGGCTTTCAAAGTTCTTCAATTGCCTAAATTAATAACGACTTTTTTCCTTTGGCTTTTCTAAGGGACACATTAATTTCAATCTTTTTCTAAGGAAGTGAATCTCTAGCTATCTCATTGGGATAACTTTCTGCCTTCAGAGTAGAATTTGAAATAATCTGCAAGGTTACCCCTTCCCCACCCTGCCCCAGCAGCCCAGCCTCTTTCTTCCTTCCAGCCTCCAGCCACCGGGGTTTGGTTGGGAAAGGAGATGCAGAAGGGAGTCTCTGGATTTTTCTATCAAAAGGTTGGCCACAACCCCCAGTAGACCAAATGTAATTCATTATGGCGGGTTTTGGTTTTACTACATTAAGAGATATTCTTAGGGAAATTACAAACAAACAGAAATAGGAAGACTTTATATTTTATTAAGGGATGTACTGCTCAGTCTCATTATATTTTAAAAGACAAAGTATAAAAAAAAATCTGGCTCCATTTAAAATGTCCTGACTAGCAGAACTTAAAATACACAAATCTTAACATGAAAGTCTAGATGAATAAATAAAATAAACAACGAAACAGCTTTCTCAGGAAAAGCCATAATAAAGAGCTCGACTACTTTTTGAGCTTTTTAAGATGCTCGTGTTAAAGGGAAAAGAGTATCATTGTTGACTTTGAAATGTAGAACCATTTGCTTAATTCAGTGATGCTAAAATGGGCAGTTTGGCTGAAGAAAGAAATTGGCTTGTAGCATTTGATGAGCAATTTCTTCTTTTGAATATAGAAATGACCAGGGATGCGGACACGCTTTTTATTCTTTTGAGGACCCTCTAACCAAGAAATCTTTTAAATGATCATTACACAGTGAATGCCTGGAGGCTCTGGAAACTATTTCTTTTGACATTATTATAAGCTCAAAATGATTCACCAATGTAAAAGAAGAAGAGAAAAAGCAATTAAATACTAAGCTGTAAACACTGGAAGCTTTTCTGTGCTGAAAATAATTGAACAGAGTTTTTTCTTTTTTTAAGTAATAGTGTCCAAAGAGATTCAATGATCTTATTGCTTATGGATTTGGAGCTTAACTATATTCCTTATTTTAAATTTGATATTAGAATAGCAAGATTATAGACCATGATACAGTGTGACTTGGAGAAGTATCATTTCATTAAATTATCAAGTTAAGGCTCAAGGAGCCTGGTGGAATGTGTGTGACCATGAGGCCGGCCAGTTGGAATCCGCTAGTGGCTCACAGAGAAAGATGCGGTTCTCAGCTCCTGTAAAGATTTAGAACTTCGGGAACCCACAGGCATAGTTCTGCGTTGTCCTTTCAGGGGTCCTCAAACTTTTAAAACAGGAGGCCAGTTCATTGTCCCTCAAACCCGCTGGAGGGCCGGACGATAGTTTAAAAATAAAACTATGCACAAATGCCTATGCGCACTGCACATACCTAATTTGAAGTTAAAAAAAAACGGGGCACAAACACCCGGCGCGCTGAATAAATGTCCTCTGAGGGCCATGCGGCCCGCAGGCCATAGTTTGAGGACCCCCTAGATTGATATAAGTCAGAATCGACTTGATAGTGTTAGGTTTCTGGGGTGGTTGACCTCAGTTCTTGCTTAGCAACGCTGAAAGAATTCATATGGCAGAAGCAGTTTTGTAAATCCAAGTGAATGTTATGGAAGAAAGTTTCAGGTATCGCAGTCCCCAAAAGTCCCCAGTATCTCCGGAAAGCACGCCGGGCTGCATGGCAGGGGTGGGGAAAGTTTGCAGCTGAATATGGCGGTTTCATGGGAGGAATACCTGAGCAGGAGTGCAGAACCAGCTGAGGAGCCACGGCAGGAACCCCCAAGGGCCTCACCCTCCACTTGCAGAGCACGTGAACAAGGGAGGGCGACAAGGAGCCCAGGCCTACTTCTATCACCTCCCAACACCACTGGAGGACATTGGTCGATCGTATTGGTTGATTTCGGTGCACTTTTGTGAAGTCCTATTCTGTATGACCAGGTGGACCTTCCACCTGGGTCTACATGACTTGGGTCAGAGCATGCTCAGTTCTGAATTTTGCCATAGGTGTCTAATGAGTGTGCCTGATGTATTTCCAACCCCTTTGTTGTGGCCCGGACAGCTCATTTTCGTTTAGTGCTGGCATTTGGGAAGACAAGCCCTAATCTAGCAACCTGTCAAGAGCAGTAAGTGAATGGAATTACAACTCAACTCATAGCCATAAATTCAATTCGGACTCATAGCGACCCGAGAGGACAGGGCAGAATTTCCCCCTCAGGATTTCTGGGGCTGGAATTCTTTACAGGAATAAAAGTCTCTTTTTTCTCCCTCCCAATGGCTCCAAAGGACTGACCTTGCAAGGAGATGTCCAGCGGGTGGCAGCAGGCTCCTTCATTGAAAATCTCTGCTAGTTTCTGAAGCGGGAGGGAAATTTTGAGGAGGCCGTCTGTGGCAGAGTTAACTCCCCATTAAAGCCAATGAGCTTTTCCACATCTCTCAAAAAACAAACAAAAAAACCTAAAGTGACTACTTCAGATTAATATGCTGTAGGTAGAACCACCTCCCACTCACCAAACCAAACCAATCAACCAACCAACCAACCAACCAAACAAACAAACAAAAAAACCCCCAAATCCTGTTGCCTTCAAGTCAGTTCTGACTCATGCTCACCCCTTGTGGTACAGAGTACAATTGTTGCATGAGGTTGGCTAGGCTGTACCCTTTATGAAAGCAGATGACTCCTTCCTTTTGTGGTACAGCTAGGTGGTTTGAACTGATAACCTTTATATAAGCAGCCCTATCCAGCGATCTATGTCAACTAAAGTGTCAAAGCATGTAAAGACTGATCCACAACCCCCACTTCTCTCTTCCTCTTCTGTGATGACCTGGAATCCACCTTTTGATCTGGTGGCACCATATTTGTGAAGCAGCCCGAATCACTGACGGACGGTGTGCAGGACAAACACCCTGTAGAATTGCCCTTCCAGTGTCAGAATTTGCATGAACAAGAATAAACTTCTAGATTTTAAGCCACTGAGGTTCCAGGGGTAGCTTCTTTCTGTAGAACAGACTAGGCTACCCTGCCTGATCATCTCTTCACAGGGTTTTTGTGGAGAGCTATTGGAGCAGCTCGATCCAGGGGAGCTGCCAAAGCAGATACCTACACTTTATCTGGGATTGTAGGTTGTAGTACCAAAGTTTTTATTTGCCCGGGAGGCACTGAGTACATTTTTTTTCTTCTGAAAACAGGACAATATGTAAGTAAGTTTGGAGACATATGTAGCTGGAGCTGAAAGTCCTCTTACCTTGCAGTTTTCTTTGGTAGAGATAGACTTGTTCTTAATGAAACCCATGACAGTCAGTGTCACAAATGACTTCTGAGGAGAGGCCAAACAGCTAAGTCAAGGCCAGCCTACCATTCTCTTAAATGCTGTCTCATGCTCTCATCTGCTCTGACGTGTCTGCTCAGGGGCATGTGGCAGCCACTGGGCGGGCCTTACCATTGGCACTGAAAATCATTGTAGGGGATATTAGAGGATTTACATCAAGAAGACCTGACTTCCTGGCCATTGCTCGGGGGCCACAGTTCCCAAGACAATCAGTGTCAAGGGCAAAACAAAATAAAACATGACGAGGGCTCTGGGGCTGGGTTGAGCTGGATATGTAACCAAAGCCCCTTTCTACCAGAATCTTCCCAAGAGGAGATTGCTCTTTTCCATAGCTAAACAATTTTGTTTAACACACGTTCTGCTGAGGAACCTTCTGGGAAGCAGAAGAAAATAAATCTGCCTTCCTTTGAATTAAGCTGGGTTGGGTCCAAGCCCTGTGTAGTGTCTATTCTTCTCATAACATCTAAAGGAGTCTGATTTCACCATTCTTAGCTATTAAAAAAAAAGTTCCAGGCACAATAATTCAATTTAAAATTACACACCAGGAGTAGTTCATATTTAATACACTTTATACAGGTATTATAGGTACAAGGGACGTACTTGTTAACTGCCAGGTTGCTGGCTTGAACCAACCAGCTACTCCACAGGAGGTACTGTGAAGATATACAGCTTGGAAGCCCACTGGGAGAGCTCTCCTCTGGCTTGAGTCTGAAGGTGCTTGACAGCAGTAGCCTTTTGTTTTTATAGAGGTATAAAGCTTTCTTTTTTTTTTTTTTGGTATAAAGCTTTTTAGAACAACAAAAACAATTCCTTTTGGAAGTAAGCCAGAGCTAAAACCACAAGTTACATGCTTTACTTTTTTTCTGTCCTGCTGCTGGCAGCCACCCTTTCATCGATTGTGCACACCAGCATGGTGGTGAAGTGGTGAACTCTGCGCTCTCACTCCCCTGGCTTCACACTCGGTCTCCTCACTCATCGTGTGGCTTCACCCAACGCATGGAGCCTCCTGCAGGCTCCTCACCCTGTGTGTGTAAAAGTGCGAAGGAGACAGACTTCCTCAGAGCTGTGCTTTAGAGAGAATCCTCCTCACATACTCAGCACCGCCTTGAATAGGGCAGCACTGCATACATGACAGCTACTTGATGATTGTTGATGGTGGTGGTGGTGTGTTTGTACGGATAAAAAAAGAGCCCTGAATGGTTATGTAACAAGTAAGGGAATAAATAGATCTTCCTTCATCCACCTTCATCTTTCATTGTTCTATCACTCTCTGATTGCAATATTAGAGGCTAAAATGGGCAGAATTCCCACCTCTGAACAAAGTTTGTGCACATGGGTGTGCATGCTTGTGTGTCCATGTGAGTGGGCCTGTACAATGTGTGTGCACGTGTGTGTGCACATGTGCACTGGAGCCTGGCAGCAGCAGGGGAGGCGCCTGTCTCTGTTCAGCAGTATCTGACGGCTGCTGCAGGGGTAATGAGAAGTGATTGATGATCTGTTCAGGGAGCTCCTGGGGTGGACTCAGGGAAGGAGCAGCAAAGAAGACGTACTCATCTCCCCCGTATTTAGATGAGGTGACGGAGGTGGGTGGTAGAGGAGCAGCTACTCAGTAATGAGATAACAGGGGAAAGGCCTTGGATGAGGTGCCAGACAGCCCTGCTTTCCCAGAGAGGGTGGGGACTGGGAATGAGGCTGCATCCTGCCTAATCAGTTACAGTTGCTCTGTCACTCTGGAGAGGGAGGCAGATGAGGCAGGGAGCTTCCGGAATCTCTCATCTCCAGTCCTTCTAGGTGGATGTGGGAGCGTGTGAGGACGGCCACACTGGAGGGTCAGGGTTGATCGCCTTGCAGTGTGGAGCCCGGCCTGGACCTGCGTTGTGAAGGGTGACTAAGGAGCTCTGGGGGCAGGGTTCTGGGTGGGGGCTTTGTCTACTAAGACCCACAGCCGCACCCTATGTCGCAATGTTGGCATGCAATGTGCAAAGACTTGAGACAACGTGAAATGGACCATCCACTTCACTTGGAAAGACAGGAGGGCTGAAAATCAGATTGGGAGATCTGATCTCATTTGCTGCACAGTTGTGAGAGGAGATATTCCTGGCTTCTCTCATGTTGGGAACCGGACATAATCAGCCTGACAAAACCAAGGCCATATTGCCTGCCCAGCAGGGCTAAAGCCACGTCACCTCAACCTTATCTTACCCTGACACACACCAGATGGCCCACCCTTGTCTGCTCCAGCACCGGACATTCCAACTGCAGACTTGCGGCCGCCTGCCCTGTGTGCTCTACACCCCCGCCCTTCCTTTTTTTTTTTATCTCCCCTTTGAACTCCCTTGTTTGCCTCACCCTTTATAGAGAGGCTTGTGTAGCAATAAACTCAGACCTTGACAAGAATCTGCTTGGTCTCGCTCCTCTCTCTTGCCCGTTTCTCTTTCAGGCTGGGTCCTCCTTGGAACCCCTCGAATAACTGAGTCCCTCTGGCATGAAGGAGGTGATACGAATGCATTGATAGCCTAGTATCTGTCAGCTGGGAGCCACAACATAGTGAGAGCCCTTATTAATCATTTGGAGATTAGCTGAGGGGTGGGAGAAGCCAGGCATGAGGCTTTCCAGGGCTGCTCAGCCTGCACAGGAGTCCTTTCCTGGGTTGGACAGAGGTGCTGCCATCTGAAAGCTCAGATAGAGCAGTTGGAAAATTAACTGACCTGGTACAAGATCTATTTACATATATCAAAAGATCCTGGGTAATAACATCTCATGTTTGTGCAGCATGCCACATTTGTCAAAGGGCTTTCTCATTTACTGTCTTACTTGGTCCTCAAACTAAGAGGCCTTTGGGCAGCTATTGATGTTTAATTTTGGGCGTGGTAACAGCTTTGGGTATAGTACTGGGCTTGGAATCAGGCTGTGCAACCCACAGCAGGTCACTTAGCTGCTCTGGATTGGCTTTCTTCCTCTACGAAGGTCAGCGCTTGGACTAGACCATTTTCCCAGTGGCAGCTCTGCTGACATTTTGGCCAACATCGTTCTTGTGGGGCTGTGTTGTTCCCTGCACCAGGATGCTAAGCGAGCATCCCTGGTCTCAGCCCACTAGATGGCAGTGGGACTCCCTTCTTCAGAATGTCTCCAGGCATGGCCAAATGTCCCCAGCAGAGCATGCTGCTGGGCTGGCGCACAGCAGGATGATGCACTCAATGAGTTGGATTTTAAGTTTTCAGGTACTTTACATGTCTGCACAGGGAGACTACATCAACAATTACCCAGCAGTCAATGGGTCATCACTGACCCTCTCTATAATTCCAACTGAGATCATGAAGCACCGACTGAGTTTCTGAGCTTAGCACCCTGCATGGCACAAGTTGTTTAGCACTCAGCTACAAACTAAAAGGTTGGCAGTTCAAACCTATCCAGAGGCCTCTTAAACAAAATCCTGGTGGTCTGCTTCAGAAGAGTTGGAGCCATGAACACCCCATGGAGTGAAGAGATATAAACATGAATGTGGATGTGACTCTAGGTATAGCTACAACTGGGAACCATGGAATCAACTACATCATGGAATCAACTTCAACTCCTGGCCTCCTTGTGTGTCCAAGAAGAACTGTGCTCCCCAGGGTCTTGAAAGGCTGCTTGGTCTGAAGTAGATTTGCAGGCCCTTCTTTCTAGGTGCCGCTGGGTGGCCTCAACCTTCCAAGCATGCTATTAAAAGCCAATCCGTCACCTGTGTGCATCACTGAAGACACACGGACACAGGGAGCAATGCCCTGGCTGGGGCACTGGAACAGCGCTGGCATGCAGTGAGTGCTGCCCAGTTAGCGAACAGGTCTTCCCTTGGTACTTTCTCAGGTCTGTGTGAAGCTTTCTAAGCATCCAGAGTTCTCGGCCTGATTCTGCTGCCAACTTGCAGTGTGACTTCGAGCTAGTCTCTTGCCCTCTCTGGGCTTGATAACAAAAGCAGGGCAGGCCAGCCACAAATATCGTGTGGCTAGCAGGGGAAAGCAGTTGAGGACACAATTGCAGATGGAGTTCATCCTTTGGACTCATCGCCCCTCCTCCCTAACACCCCCACCCCCACTACACACACACACCTTTTCAACTGCACCAGATGGGTTTTAACTTTCAGGCACCAGAAAAGCAGACCTTGAGTTTTTTCCTTTATGGAATGTAGGCCACCCCTGCTTATGTGTCACATTCAGTCCTCGTTCTTCTCCCTACTCTTGTCCCTCCTCCAGTCTTCAACAAGTGACTGCAGGGCGGTTTCCCAGCAGGGCTGTGCTCAAAGATTCATAATGCTGGGTTTTCCTTTAGTTCTCCACAGTCTGGGGCTTGGAACAATCCAGGCATTACCTTATCAAATGCTCATTTTAGGTGGGAAGGGCGGGGCCACTGGAAACACCACATGGGGCCCAATCCTTCTCTGCACGCATGTGAGGGGTTTCCAGGAGTTTGAATTTCAACTTAACTGATTTATTTTTTGTTGTTTAATCGCGTGCCTGTCATCTGCTGGACATTTCTTCTACAGTGTTTTGTTGTTGTTAACCCCATTTCTAAGATCAGAGGTAGAAGGGTCAGGCACAATAGGCAGTTAAATTGACTCAATCTGGGGTGTGAACCTGCTTCTGTCTGGTTCCTCATAGCCCTCAGTCATTTTAATGGAGGTGTTGTGAAGGGTGTGGGTTCAGCAGCCACACACTGCCTCATCTTGCCTCCTCGTTGATAGGCTGTGTAGCCTTACATGAGTTGTTTAATCTCCTACCAAGCTTGTGAGAGCACTACTTTTGTTAGCTTCATTTTACCAAGGCTGTGAGAGGTCAGGGGAGCGAAGGCTTACAGATTGCCTGGCATATAATATGCTAATGATAGTCAAGATATATAACTAAGCATGTCTCTGTTCTTGGTTCTGTCAGTACCTGGTGTGGCCACAAAGGAGAAACCTGGTTTCCTGCTATTTTGAGCATCTAGTGTGAATGGCAGGAGATAAGTCACATGCTAATGAACCCTTGTGGTGTATTGGTTAAGCACCCTGGGGCCCGGCTATCAAAAGATATAGTGTCCAGGGTCTTAAAGACTGGAAGATAAACAAGGGGCCATCTAGCTAAGAAACAACAAAGCCCACATGGAAAAAGCACACCAGCCTACCCCAACATGATTGCTGAAGACAAAGCGGGTGCATAAGCAAATGTGGGCATGTTTTCTTGATGTGCACTCACCCTTTACATAAAACTCTCTCTTATACATACGCGTTTCTGTGGATTTGTTTCGCTAAGGCACCCAGACTAACATAAGCAGCATGGAACGCATTTAAGAAGCCTAGACAAGGGCAGGGCAGGATATTTGGAGGGACTGGATCCAGAATTAGAGAGGAAGGGGTGCTGGAGGTGAAACGGGCTGCTAGCTCCCTGTCCCAAGGAGGACAATGAGACTGCTGACTCCCATGAAGATTTACAGTCTTGAAAACTCCATATAGGGTCACTGTGGTTGGAATCCACTGGACGGCAGTGGCCTTTTGGGATTGAAGGTGGAAGCCACCAACGACTTCCTGCCATTGAGCCAAGGAGCCTCCGGAGAGTGTGTGAACTTCTGGAATACAGCGAACAACCTCTGCACATCTGCTTTTCGTGCTGCCCAAGTCATGCATTGACATTTTTCCAAAAGTGAACCATCACAGCTGCTCTCTCAGGAAGCTGGGGGCTGAGCCCGCTGGTTCCACTCTGTCAGCATTTCTGGTCCGGGTACCTGCCCTCTGCCCCGGCACAGGCAATGGGCTTTTGGAAACAGTGCTCCCTGGGTAGTGGGTGTGATTTGGCTCCTCTGGCCTAACATGATGAATGCTGAGAGGGGGTGGATACTAGGGGGTTAAGCTCCCTGACCTTTCCCTAGCCCAGGGGAAAACTTACTATTTAAAGTAAGTTTTAGACAGAATCTTTAGAAAGATAAATTGTTTACTTAATGTACACAATTACTCCCCAACAAATCTGTTTTGTGTCTGCTCAACTCAAC
The DNA here is from genome assembly GCF_050624435.1 of Tenrec ecaudatus. Lineage (NCBI taxonomy): Eukaryota > Metazoa > Chordata > Mammalia > Afrosoricida > Tenrecidae > Tenrec > Tenrec ecaudatus. The sequence goes on along the minus strand of NW_027458143.1, from coordinate 112,261 downwards.
CTCATAGGCTATGGATGACCTTGAGCAAGTTTTTAAAGTCACAATGGGTTTCTACCAGGATTGAGAGTTCAGCTCTCTCAACTCTCCAACTGGTTATTAGCACCATAGTCTCATTTCTATTTATGGATTTACTTTGTTTGAGGGAAAAAAGACTCCCAATTCAACTATATTTTATTAGGAACTCCTTTGCTATGTTTTACACAAGAAAAAGGCACAAACCGCTGTTCTGGATGAAGGAGGGCATCCGCATAAGGGCCCCAATGGTGTCGGAAGGACCCACAGCCACAGTTACTTAAATAAAATGACACCCATTCTGTCCTGCTGACTCTGACTCATAGTGACTCTGTGTAGGGATCCTGAAGTTGCTACCTTTACAGGAAGCAATAACCTCATCTTTCTCCTGTGGAATGACTAGTGGCTTTGAACCAGCGACCTTGCTGTTAATAGTCCAACACTATCCAGCATCACCACCTGAGCTCCTGAAAGCTTAAATGAGACATGGAAAACAAACACCTTTGTCACAAAACTGTCCCTGAAGACGGATCAATTCATGGAGTTGCGGGAGGGCCTGTGAGAGCATGAGCGGGACCTTCATTGGGATGTGCACACGACCGTATATCGCTGAGTCTGGCCCGGGGAGTGGACGCAAGCACACTGCCTGATGGACAAGCTTTCTACTGCCAGTCAGCAGTAGGAAAGAACTCAATGGTGGCTGAATGTGTGGCCCCTCAAAATGGATTTAGGGTCTCCACATAGACTCTCACTGTGAGCCACAGCCTATTGCTCAAAATTTAAGCTCAAATATGACTTAAATGCCTAACATTCTGTTTCCTTAAACTAGAGTACTGCCAGGATCAACTAGAGGCCTGGATGACCTATCAGGTCTGAACAACGATCTCAAATCACTTCACATGATCCATTCCACCAGTCATGTCACCAGTCACGCCTCCTCACTTACCCATTCCAGAGACTGTGCCTGTATAACCTATCGACTAACACATTCCCACATGTCGTGCTTATGAAACCAACCATCATGCTGGAATAAGGACCAATCACGATGTAAGGGGCAGGGTCAATGGGAAAGCAAGATAGGGGCTGAGGGGAGCCAAGAGGGTCCCGTCACTCAATCCCTAAACCTGATCTAATGTCACTAGACTGGGGTCTTCCTCACATCTCAAGGGCACCCGATTCATGATTGAAGTGAATTGTGTTTATTCAATCTTTGTTCTGCTTACCGTCCTGCTATGCTGCCTCCTCTTCTTGCTTTATGTTGTGGTGACAAATGGCTTGAGAGGGATTTGACATAGGGAGAAAGCCCACCCACATCAACTGTCACCAGAAGCAGACACTAAGTTCATTTCTCTCACCTCACAGAACTATGCACACCAGACACTGGTAGAGCTGCCCGGAAGGGGAACCCTTAGTGCAGTGGTTCTCACCCTGTGGGTTGCGACCCCTTTGGGAGTCATATGACCCTTTCACAGGGCTCGTCCAATTCATAACTGTAGCAAAATTACAGTGATGAAGTAGCAAGAAAATCATTTAATGGTCGGGGGGTCACCACAACAAAAGGACCTGTATTAGGAAGGTTGAGAACCACTGCCTGAGTGTGCTTAGGACTTTGCTGCCCTCAGGGTCACCAGACATTCCTGAAGGCAGAGTCACTGCAGGAAGCCCTTCTGGGAAATGCCCTGAAGCCAGGTCTCAACCAACTCCATCCACCCTCACCCTCCTAGATCCTAATCATAGGCTGCATGGAAATGCTCCCTGCCACTTCAAAGACTGTAAGTCCATGGGAGCAGAAAGCCTTCTCTTTCTCCCTTGGAGTGGTGGCTGGTGAGTTCAAACTGCTCACCTTCTGGGTAACATAACCCACAGACCAGCTCCCCCTGAGCTCAGTTTGGTTTGCCACACAGCACACATTGTTGGGAACCTTCTGAAGTAGCTGTGCCATGTGCAGGTTGGGGGATTTCGCACAAGATGCAGAATTCCACCCTCTCTTGGAAAAAATAATTTTTGCAATAGCCTTGTATTCTCTTCTGGATCTGAGTAGCAGCTACTCTCATGCAGTGCTAGCACATACATGCTAGGTCTTACGCCGAGTCTGCTCCATGCTTTCCTGTGTCCTATGTGGCGCTGTAGGCACCCAAGGCATGGACTCTGCAGCCTGGGTTCAAATCTCTCCTTTCCACTTCCTCACTGTGTGGTCATAGGCTCATGACTTTATCATCCTGTGCCACTGATTTTTCATCTGTAAAATGAGGCAAGAATAGAGTCCACATATAGGCTTGTTAAGTGAAATAATTGAATTATTATATACAAAAAGCTTAGAACATTGCTCGGCATCTTGCAAATACTGTTAGGTAGCTTAGCATAGGGACTGGGTCATCCATTACATATGCTCAGGTTCAAACTTCCGGCCAGGAAGGGGTGGTACACCTAGGTGGGTGTTACACCTGGATTGGCCCATCTGGGCCAGGTGAATTCAATCCAGCCAATGGGGTTGACCAGGACCATCAACCATGCCTCCCTATGGAGGAATTGAAAAGGCAGGATCTTGACCTCTCCGATGTCTCCCTTCACCCACTTTTCTGTTGTCCGTCCCCCAGGGAGGAGGTCACATGTAGATACTTGTAATCGGTTTCCTCTTTCCAATCCACCCTCCCTCTACCCTCCCACTATCACCACTCACAAATTATCAAGGTTTCTTGAGGGATGGGGGAGCGGGGAGGAAGGGGTAAAAACGAGGACTTGATTGATGCCAGGGGCTTAAGTGGAGGCAAATGTTTTGAGAATAATGAGGGCAGTGAGTGTACAATGTGCTTTACACAATTGATGTATGTATGGATTGTGATAAGAATTGTATGAGCCCCTAATAAAACGATTTTAAAAAAAAAGAAAAGAAAGAAAAGGCAGGATCCTGGAGCCCACGTAGTGACTTTCTCTCCAGCAGCTTCTAGGCAAGCTGTGCAGGGGTGAGGGGCCCTGAGGTGCCTGTGTAAACCTGAAACTTCTTCTCTCAAAAAACTCCCTTGGATCACAATCCAGGCTGCGGAGTGAATTCTTTCTCACGCGAAGCCAAGGACTGAGGTATATTTCTCCCACGAGAGATCTAACAATAGTATCTCTTATTATATCATTAGGAGCCCTGGTGGTGTAGTGGACTATGCATTAACCTGCTAATCGCAAGGTCAGGGGTTTGAACTGACTAGCCCGTCCGTGGGAGAAATATGAGGTTGTCTATTTCTGTAAGGCAATGGTTCTCAACCTTCTGAATGCCGCCACCCTTTAATACAGTTCATGTTGTGGTCACCTGCAACCATAAAATTATTTTCATTGCTACTTCATAGCTGTAATTTTGCTATCGTTATGAATTGGATGACCCCTGTTAAAGGGTTATTTGATCCCCAAAGGGGTCGCGACCCACAGGTTGCGACCCCTGCTGTAAGGATTTAAAGTCTCAAAACCCCAAAGGGGCAGATCTTTGTCCTATTGGGAGTCAATAAAATGGTAGTTAGGTTTTTTTCTGCATCAGTATCAGATTCTGGTGGCAATCTCAGTCATCCTGCATTGTGGTCTGGTTTGAACTCCGGAAATGACTGCCCTGGTTTGAGGTGAGGGCCACGGTGCTTCAGTGGTAGACCTCTCATCGACTTTCACCGGGAAGACCCGGGTTTGATTTGCAGCCAATGTGCCCCAGACTGTCAGTGAAGGTTTGTGTGTTGCTATGACACTGAGCAGGCTTCAGTGGTGTTTCCAGACTGAAACAGAATAATGAAGAAAGACCTGATCATCCCCATCCACACATTGACCTATGGCCCACCACTGTTGGCTTCCTCTCCCAGTCCTGGTGGTAGCACAGATAGGCACAGTTTGCTCCACTGCCCATGAGGTGCCCATGAGAGGCTGACGCGACAACCACAGTCAAGATCAACAGCTTAAACTCCATTCTGGGTCTATGGAAACAAGAACAACCTTCTGAATTGAGGTCGCATTGCTATTTGGGACTGGGAGGATGCCTTTGTGATATGGATTGCACTCTGGATCCCAAGGGGGACTTTTAAACACAGCCACATAGCAGCTCCGGAAATTGCCATAGTGAGAAGGCAGGTTTAAAAAAAAAAAAAAAAAAAGCTTTTACTGGCTTGCTCAAAGGAGGCTGCGGGTAGATTGGGGGGTGGAAAACTCCTCTGGAAATGGAAAAATTTTTTATCCTTACATATGCATCATTTCTTCTGGTCCTGAAAGAAAACACAAAGCAGACGAGAGGAGGAAACGGAGACTGGCAGTCATCTTGCCTGTTGCCTTATCCCTTTGAAACTTTGTGATCACACAGGCTGGTATCCTTCCTCCATGTGGGCTCTGTTGCTTCTGAGCCAGATGGCTGCTTCTTTACCTTCAAGCCTTTAAGACCCCACACGCTATATCATTTGGTAGCTGGACACTATCGGATTTCTTCACCACATTTGCTTATGCAGCCGCTCTGTGGTCAGTGATCGTGTAGGGAACGTGAGCATCGTAGAATGCCAATTTAATAAAACAGTGTTCTCGCAATGAGGGAGTCCTTGAGCGAAGGCCCTATGTCCATCTGCTACCTTAATACTAAATCTATAAACATATGGACATAGATCTATTTCCCCATGCCCCTTTGTAAATATATGTACATGCCTTTATTTAGACGTCCATAACTGGCCCTTGCTTCCCAGCTCACTCTTCTATACCCTTTGATTTTCCTCTTGTGCCCACTGCCATGCTCAGTCTTCCTTTGGGTTTCAGTAATTACTCTTGGTTACATTACCCTTGATCACGCCCTACCAGGCATCCTACATCCCCCCTCACCACCGATTTCCATCACTTGTTGTTCCCTTGTCTCTGGGTTTCTTGACACCACTTCCTTTCCCCCCACCGTCCTCACTCCCATGCCCAATGGAAAGGGCCGGTCACATGTTTACTCCTCCAGATTCATCATCCAGCCTCTCTTAATTAGACAGACCTGTGAAGGTAATAACATGCACAACACAAAACTGAGCAAAACCAAGCAGCAAAAAGAAAAAAAAAAACAAACAAAAATGAAAACAAAACCCACAGCAGAGAAGGGGGGAAGGGAGACTCCGGATAGGGCAAGATATGACAAAACAAAGATGTATAAATTACCAAGGGCGTATGAGGGAGGGGGGAATGGGGAGGGAGGAGGGGAAAACAAAAGAGGACCTGATGCAAGGGGCTTAAGTGGAGAGCAAATGCCTTGAGAATGATTGGGGCAGGGAATGTATGGATGTGCTTTATACAATTGATGTATGTATATGTATGGATTGTGGGAAGAGTTGTATGAGTTCCTAATAAAATGTAAAAGAAGAAAAGAGAAAAAAATGATTAGGGCAAAGACTGTACAGATGTGCTTTATACAATTGATGTATGTATATATATGAACTGTGAAAAGAATTGTATGAGCCCCAATAAATTGTTAAAATTAAAAAAAAAAAAAGAAAAAACAAAACCCAACCAAAATCCAATGACACTAAAAGAAAACAACACTAACCAAGAAAGAAAAGTACAAGGACTGTGTGGTGAACTTTAGGAGTGTTTTCCAGTCCAGTCTGTTGGGGCACCGAGCCCTGACCACAAAGTCCACCTTGTTATACAGCGGTGAGAAGGGGTGGTCTAGGGGCATACATGCAATAGGAAGAGGAGGGATTGGGGGTATACAGGTGACAAAATGGGCGGATCCTACATTTAGAATGGCAGCTTAACTTTGACCTGTTTTCTGGATCTCCATATGAACCATTATCAGTAGGGTGTGAACTCCACCTACTGGAACCAAGCTAATGGTTCCAAGTTTTAGAGAAAAGCAATCCATTGTCTCCACCAGCAGGGAGCAGAGACTGCAGTCTGGCAGCATTGCCTTGAGGGACCTTGCAAGCATCTGGCCCACACACATTATCCCTCTAGTAGGAATCAACCCAGTTAACTTACATTGGGGCTTTTAATCTCCAGACTATATATTTTTATTGGAGTAGAAAGCCTCATCTTTCTTCCCTGGAGCTGGCTGGTGGTTTTGAAGAGTGAAACCTTGTGGTTAACCGCCCAACCCATAACCTTCTATGGCACTAGAGCTCCATGACTCTGAACTAGCAACGTAAAATGCTTTGCCCTCAGGCAGAGTTTGTTTGCTTCCACCCACTCCTCTGGCCAGCCTGGTGAGGAGTAGTCTAGCCCTCAAGAACTTGCCTGAGTATGCCCTTGATGGGAATTGGGGTACTGAGGTTGCACGTTCATGCCCTGACCAAGATGGTTGGAGGGCCCTGAACCAGTCCTGTAAACTTTTCTAATCTGCAATAATGTATTTACTCCAATCATGGTCCCTTTCCCATTTCTGTAGTCACATTTCCAACTGTGATGGTCTGATCTGCTGGGAACTTGACTTTTAAAGGGGCTTCCTTTGTTTTCCATGTGACCGAGCTGTTGTGAATCCTTCAGTCCCCATTATGGCCTCATGCTTACGGTCTCCCTCAACCAGATGATTGGTTTTTTCTGGACTTTGTCCCATTCAAGATTTAACAAGGGGGTCTCTGTAAATTATATTTGAACTTCGAGTCTTCTCCCTGATCTAAAACAATGCACACAAAAATATATACCAATTCGATCATTTCTACATGTACAATTTGCTAACATTCATTATATTTCTGAAATTATGTAGCCATTCTCACTGTCCTTTTCCAATTCCAAATTTCCATCACACACATAAGCTCACTGCCCCTTAAACTTTTCACCTAACCTTCCAAGTTCCTGTGTCAATCTGATCACAGACAGATTATTCTTTAAAAGAGCACAATGTCTAAAGCAGATCTTCTTCACTGATTCAGCTTTTGGTTGGCTTTAAAAAGACTTTACAAAAATCAAATCTGCTGCTATCAAGTTAATGCTGACTCATAGTGAATACCCCCTATGGGCTTCTGAGACTGTAACTGTTTACAGGAGTAGAAAGGCCCACCTTTCTCCTGCAGAGCGGCTGGTAGTTTCAAACTGCTGAGCTTGTGGATCGCAGCCCAACATGAGTGCCCAGCAAAGAGCACCCAGAGAAACTGAGCCCCACATCCTTAAGCCACATGAGCCATGGAGTCAGGCAGAGTTGAGATGCAGTCCTCCCCAAAGCCTTCAGAAACAACAAGAAGCCTTCAGAGACATCAAGAAGGATCACTAACTCTTTTGGTAGCCAAAAGAACGATCAGCCCCATAGTCAAGAGGCAGGACAAGTATCAGTGGCTCTGGCCAGACTGGAGGGGCTCACTCAAGGCCATTCCAGGCCAGGGCCAGGTACCTGTGTCTGGCTTCGAGTACTCCAGGCACAGAATCTCTGACTCATGGGCCTCCACCTTCAGCATTTCACTCAGGAACTGCAATTCGTAGACCCTGCAAAATGAGAAGAGAGGAGAGCCCGTTCAGTGCCAGGCAGCGGGGGGAAAGAATCATCACCCACCCCCTTCCACCTTTTCCTCTCCATCAAGAGCTGTTTTACTTTACCTTTTGGGTTGAACCTTTAGAAAAATGAGTCAAGATATGTCACATTCAACTCTCTCACCTGGTCTCCCTTCGTATTAATGTTTTATGCACTACAGTACACAGTGATAAGGACCACGGAGGTCACACTGGAACAACATTATTAGACTTTATTTAAATGTCACCAGCGGGGGTTGCTCTGAGTTGGAATCAACCCAATGCCAATGAGTTTGTTTGTTTATCCCACGAATGTACTTCTTCTGCTCCAGGATCCCAGGAGCCCCCACGGCACATGGGTGTCATCTGTCCCAGTCTAGAACGGCTTTCAGTCTTTGCTTGTCTTTCCTACCCTGACACCTGGGAGAGTGTGATAAGTTACTCTGGCAGGTGTACCTCAAATGAAGGTTGCCTGATGTTTCCTCATGACTATCCTAAGTTCCTTATACATTTGGGTCAAGAATACCAGACACAATGCTAGGAGGAGGCTGCATGGAAAAACAGAACTAAAAGAAACTTTCCATCAACGTTGGTTGTTGTTGTTCAACATTTTATTGGGAGTTCTTAAGAGTCATAACATTTTCTGGGAACATTTTGAAACCTCTCAGTGTACCCTCTCACCAGATTCATGCTGCTGCCACGGGATGTTAACCTTAATGACTTGGCTAAGGGTGGGTTTTGCCGTTTCTTCATTGTCAAGTTAGTATCTTTCCCTTGGAGATAATAAATTTTGTCCCCAACCCTTTTCAGCTAAACCCTCCTGAACCTCTGTCCTTGGGGGCCTAAAGTTCCCCCATCCTGTCCCCTGGAGGCAACGGCTTGTCCCATAGCAAGCAAGTCATAATGATTAGCTCTTGTCTTTAACAAGTAAAGGAATATACATTAACCAAGCACCTAGTAAGTACTAGGCATTCTAAATCTCCCACTTACATTGTCTCCTGTTCGTAAAAATCAAATGCATCAGGTATGTCATTTCACAATTGCAGAAACTAAGGTTTGGTCAAGTTCAGGAACATGTCCAAAGAGGCCAAGCTAAGACTGCACAGGGGCATACTGAAAAACGTCTGAGATGAGTCAGCACTAAAATCCCCTCCCATCCTCAGAGCCAATTAACAGATACGAAGGGACCCAGGGGCACAGCTTGGGGAGCAAGGGTGCTGGAGGAAACAAATTCCACACTTGAGGAACCCCAGCTCCTAATGGTAGGCCAGGAAACACGGTCAGTCTCAGCAGACCTGGCCCACGTACCTCTACACTCCAGACGCAGGAGGAATGATAGAGAGCTGAATACACCTTGCCCACTTTCTTGGGGTCCTTCACATCCCAGACATAAGTACTATGGTCATTGTACACACAAGACAGCCACGGATTTGCAGGATCAAAGGTCAAGGTGATGGTGTCCCGATACTTCGCATTGGCCACTCCAGCGAAAAGGCGACTGAGGAAAGAGGGGGTCAGGGTGTCCAGGGCAGACAGGGCAAACTGGTGAGTTAGCGCTAATGAAAAGGGGCACTAAAGGGAGGAGCAGCAGGTTGGCCAGCAGTCACTGGAGAAAGAACGCAGCGGCTGGCCTGGCATTCCTTGCCATGGGGCTCTGCAAAAGAACACAAGCTATTTCATAGCCCCCAACATCAGGCGGGGACAGTGTGTGGCCGTGATGCAGCCAAGCAGATGTCAGGCCCTTCTAGACTCACGTCAGAGGAAAAGGAAGGGCACTGTGCAAACCAGTCATGGTCATATATCATTTCCTGCCATTTGCAGATTTAGCCCACTCCTTCCCTGAATGAGAAATTAATATACCCAACTGCAGAACTGCCCCGCTTCCTGACAGCACTGAAACCAGAGCAAAACTTCACTTCCTGCAATCACCCAACCCAAGGCCCGAGGCTACAATAAGACCCTCCTACCTTAGCTGCTACCCAGGACCACCCTGAGGGAGAAAGGCCTGCTCCGTCAGGTTTCCAGCCTCTCTCAGAAACCCTAAGGAACTGCCCGTCTGTCCTAGCTGTGGTGTTTACAGGACAATGCATTACCACACTGCAGACTCAGATTACCACGGTTGCCCACAGTGAGCAACAAATGCTAAAAGACCCACCTGTGCTTGACTGCAAGGGTCTTCCCAGAGGTCTATGTGTGCCCTCCTCTCCTTGCAGCATGCCAGGGACGGCCTGGCACAGAGTGGGGCTCTGACAGGACTCAGGGGCCCACCCGCACCGCTCACCTGGCCTCTGTGATGCTGGCAATGTCTGTCCCCAGGGCATGGGGCCGGGGCAGCGTGCTGAGGAAGTGCAGGTTGAAGGGGTTGAAAAGGCACACGGTACCGTCAGCACAGCCGCAGAAGATGTAGTCCTGGCTCACCGAGATGCAGTGGGCCACTGTGGTCTGTGAGCACAGAAGCCACAGTCAGCAAGGGCGCCTGTCCACTCCTTCACCGGACACCTCAACAGCCATGAGCCAAGAGGCAAGGACAAGCGCAAGGCAGGCCAGCTGCCCTGGGCAGAGCCCCTCAATGCCCCTCCCTCTAACAGCAGCTGGCCAGAGGGCCCACAGCCCCGTGCAATTAGGGGGAAGGAGTCAGCAAGCCTTATAAGGCACCTGAGGTTTGGGCAAAGACACACCCAGAAAAGGCCGGCCCAGAGAAAGGCAGCAGAGGCAGCGGACAGGGCCAGCACACTTACTGTGATGCTGTCTGTGTGCTGAGCAGAAGAGGAAAGCAGAGGAAGAGGCAGAGACAGAGAGGGCGAGCAAGCAGAGAGGTTCCCAAACACCTTCCTCCGCCTGGGGCCTCCCCCAGCGTGCATGCAGACTCAGGTGCCCTGGAGCCCGGAGGTGACAGACGGGAGGGTGCCGACAAAGCATTCACTTACACTCAGCTCCACCCACTTGTCCAACAGTCTCCGGGTCACTGAACTCGCACAGCGGCCCTGAGGATGTGATACAGAAGGTGCTGTCAGTCTTCTTCCCGCGGCCACAGGCTACATCAGTGAACAGGTTGTTCCGCAGGTTCCCCCAGCAGCCCGGAGCGGCCCAGCAGGGGTACAGTGGCATTCACCTGTGGAGACCCACCACAGGTGCCACCCACACACCCTGCAGGCTACCCCCTGGAAAGCAGGCCCTGGGGAGGGAGGGAGAAGGCTTCCCTTGCATATTGACATAGCACCTGGCCCAGCTGAGACTTCCAAGGGGCTTTTGAGCATGCAGAAGGGGGCGCAGGTGGAACATATCTGGGCAGACCCCACCCTAGTGGCTACTTGCTGCCTCACCTTTGAGGTCTTGCTGTCATCGAAGTACCAGAACTTGATGTGCCGGTTGCCTGCAGTGACAAAGTAGCTGCAGTCCTCAGAGAAGGATACTGCTGTCACCTGACTGGACACCTTGTTGGAAGCCACTACAATGTTTTTCTGGAGAGAAAGTCAAGGGAAATCAAGGCTCTGCTTCTAGGAGCTGAGGGAAAAGAAACTTACACACTGAAGGTTAGACAAGCTGTGAACTTGACCTCTCCTTCTGCCCCTTCTTCAGCATCCTAGATACCCAGTTGCTCCTTTCTGCTCAGAGTTCTCTAGAAAGGGACTGAGGCCAGCAGGCGGAAGTAAAGGCCACCGGTCAGCAGTTTCTTGGCTCCCCTCCCGGCCCCGCCTGTCCTGAGGCCAGCAGCCCACTCACCTTCCAGGCCCAGACATTGACGATCATGTCATGCTGGTAGCCCACTGAGACAATGTACTTGGCACTGGATGAGAAGGCCACACATGCCATGCCATACTTATGCTCCTGAAGCTCCGCCACCAGGCTGCGCTCCGACACGTCCCATACCCGCACAGCAGGCATGTGTCCACTCTGCAGGGACCGAAGACCCCGAAGTAAAGGCCAGAGGCTATCAAAAGAGATAGTGTCTGCGGTCTTAAAGGCTTGAAGGTGAGCAAACGGCCATCTGGCTCAGAAGCAAAAAAGCCCACATGGAATAAGCACACCAGCCTGTGCGATCACAAGGTGCCAAAGGGACCAGGTATAAGGCATTATGCAATATATATATATATATATATATATATATATATATATATATATGGTATAAGGCATTATGTGGGGTCCCGTGGTGCTGACCCACACGGCGTCACCGTGAGTTGGAATGGACTCCTTAGAAACGGGTTTAGTAAGCAGCACAAAGAGGAAACTCCTTGGTGAACTGGAGGACACGGTAGCTGAAACCATGGGCTCCAACATACTACCCCTGAGGCTGGCAAAGGACCGGGCAGTGCTGCCTTGTGTTGCAAAGAAGGTCCCTGTGATGTCAGAATGACTGGACAGCACTAACAACAACAAAGGATGTCAGGCCCCTTCACTTCCCCAGACCACTGACCAGGTTCAAAGACCCGCATGCGAGTATAGTTTCACAGTTAGACGTGTTTAGAAAAAATAATGTTTGCAAAAGTAAAATCTTGGTTTACATTTTACAGAGCATGCACAATTAGTAGAACTCTTAAGGTCCACCGGAACCTGTTTAGGGTCCCCTCCACTTGCTCACCACCGATAAGTCGATTCTGACTCATATTGATCCTACAGGAGAGGTTAAAATTTCCCCTGTGGGTATTTCTGAAACTGTAGCTCCTTATGGGAATAGAAAGCCTCCTCTTTCTCTGCAGCTGGTGGGTTCAAACTGCCAACCTTGTCTTTAGCAGCTCAGGACTGACTTGTATCTCTATGAAACCAAAATCTACCTCACTGCCAGGGAGGTGATGCTGACTCATAGTGACCCTATGAGGCAGAGTAGATCTGTCCCTGTGAGTTTCTGAGACTGTAACTCTTTATAGGAGTAGACAGACTCTTCTTCCCACGGAGTGGCTGGTGGTTTCAAAGTGCTGACTTTGGTGTTAGCAGCCCAACATGCAAACACTATGCCACCAAAGCTACTTTTGTACCCCTATAAGTAGATAAATATTTCTCTTATATCTGTGTTTCAACCAAAGGCATGGCTATAAAGGAAAAAAGGCCATGAGTGTCAAGAATGATTTGAAAATGTGGAGTTCTTTTGGGAAAGGATATATATATACTTGTGTAAATAAATAGAATTCTGACGGCAAGAGTGGTCAGGAGTTGGACTGTTAATCTCAAGGTCAGCAGTTTGAATGACCAACCGCTCCTCTGGAGAAAGAGGAGATTTTCTACTCCTCTAAAGAATCACAGTCTCAGAAACCCACGGGGGCCATTTTACTCAGTCCCATGGGCCTGTGAGTTGGAATGGACTTGATGGCAGTGAGGGCATGTAAATATGCAAACACCCACCTCGGACTTAGGATTTGACCTGCTCCCTCAGCCCCGTGAGCATCTGCAGCCATGGACTTGGCCTTCTGTGAAGAACCCATTAGTGCACCACCACAAAGAGAATGAGTTTCCTCTGTGTCAGTCCATTACCCTGCCAACGTTCAGGATGGAGCCAACACCCTTGGTCTCCCAGAGAAATTGGCTCAACATACCCCGGATGTGGTTGCATGACATAGGACACTCATGCAATGCACTGCATGTGCTCTATTTAATGCACTATCACCAACAAGTCTACATGGGTGGTAACTCTGAAAACCTTGCCCAAACAGCTGGCTTCACCAAAGTATATGGAGTCATGTGGAGTCGTCGACCAGTTCGACTCTGCACTGGCTGTACGTTGGCATTGCCAAGGGGGCTTTCTCACTGACCGTGACCTGAATCCTGCTTCCACTAAGTCTTGCTTCATTGGTCTGGGATGGCGCCAGGCCAATGGGAGGCTTGAAAGCTCCTAAGGGATTCCAAAGTATGACCAAGGGTGAACACTACTGCTTTTGGCCATCACATCCGGGAAGGCCCTTGGGACTTTGCCACTCAAAGTATGATAGGTCAAGGAACCAGCAACATCAGCATTAGCTTCTCCCATGCTAATGCCATCGAGTTGATGCTGACTCATAGTGACCCTACAGGACAGGGTAGAACTGCCCTTGTGGGTTTCCCAGACTGTCACTCTTGCCCGGAGTCTACAGCCTCATATTTCTCCCAAGGAGTGGCTGGTGGTTTAGGACTACTGTCCTTGTGGTTAACAGCCCAAGAGTACCAGGGCCTCTAGAACTGCTGGATCCTAGACCCCCCACCCTGAACCCACAAAATCAGAATCTGCCCCCCAGCCCGATTTCCAGGAACCTGGGTAAGTGCATGCATGTGAAAGTTTAAGAAATACTTCCTTAGAAACCATTACTTTCCAGAACAAACTCCTCCTGCCAGAGGTGCATAAATGGAAGCCCATTAGGCCATGCTCGCCTAGAAGCAATTTGAGGTCTCAGTGCTCCTATATCCTGGCTGTCATCCAGATTTCCTTATTCTCACCTGGACTGTTGTCACTGCAGCAGGTATTGGTGAGTCCTCAGCACGAACAGCCCCAAATTAGGTCTAGAGACACAGCTCCCATTTCAGAGTAGTACAATCCACAGTTTACTGTAGAGTTTCTGGCTTTTACTGGCTTGGGGTAGGGTCTAGTGGGAAATGCATCTTAGCAAGAGCCATTATGTATTCTGGATGTGCACAATGAGTTTGTCTTGAGGCATATTTATGTCTGATGTTGTTATGTATTCTCTTTCTATCCCATGCAACGTTATTTTTTTTGAAAATTTATATTTGCTTTTAATTACCCAGACATATAAGTGATTTATAGCTAGGTCTGATCGATTGGAATCAGATGACCACGCCTGGATTAACCATGGGTCCTGGTGACCATTAGGCACTTCTTTCCATAGTCCAAGTGCCCGTTAGTTAACCTAGATAGTCAAAGTGCCTGCTAGGTAACCTAAATAGTCCAAGTGCCCGCTAGGGACCCTAATAGTCCAAGGGCCCGCTAGGTAACCTATATAGTCCAAATGCCCGCTAGGGACCCTAATAGTCCAAGGGCCCGCTAGTTAACCTAGATGGTCCAAGAGCTCGCTAGTTAACCTACATAGTCCAAATGCCCGCTAGGTAACCTAGACAGTTCAAGTGACCACTAGGTTACCTACATAGTCCAAGTGCCCGATAGGGAATCTACATAGTCCAAGTGCCCGCTAGTTAACATAGATAGTCCAAGTACCCGCTAGGAAACGTACATAGTCCAAGTGCCTGCTAGGTAACCTAGATAGTCCAAGTGCCCGCTAGTTAACCTACATAGTCCAAGTGCCTGCTAGGTAACCTAGATAGTCCAAGTGCCCAATAGTAAACCTACATAGTCCAAGTTCCCCCTAGGTAACCTAGATAGTCCCAAGGCCCGCTAGGTAACCTACATTGTCCTAGTGCCCCTTAGTTAACCTACATTCTCCAAGTGAACGATAGGGAACCTACATAGTCCAAGTGTCCGCTAGGTAACCTACATAGTCCAAAGCCCGCTAGTTAACCTACATAGTCCAAGTGCCCGTTAGGTAACCCAGATAGTCCTAATGCCCGCTAGGGAACCCACATAGTCCAAGTGCCCGCTAGGGAACTTACATAGTCCAAGGGCCCGCTAGGGAACCTACATAGTCCAAGTGCCCATTAGTTAACCTAGATAGCCCAAGTGCCGGCTAGGTAACCTAGATAGTCCAACAGCCCGGTAGGTAACCAACATACTCCAAGTAACCGCTAGGTAACGTAGATAGTTCAAGTGCTAGCTAGGTAACCTAGATAGTCAAAGTGCCCGCTAGATAACCTACAAAGTCTAATTGCCCGCTAGGTAATCTATATAGTCCAAATTCCCGCTAGGGAGCCTACATAATCCAAATGCCCGCTAGGTAACCTAGATAGTCCAAGGGCCCGCTAGGTAACCTACATAGTCCTAGTGCCCCTAGTTAACCTACATTCTCCAAGTGCCCGCTAGGGAACCTACATAGTCCAAGTGCCAGTTAGGTAACCTAGATAGTCCAAATGCCCGCCAGGAAACCCACATAGTCCATGTGCCCGCTAGGGAATTTACATAGTCCAAGGGCCCGCTAGGGAGCCTACATAGTCCACGTGCCCGCTAGGTAACCTAGATAATCCAACAGCCCGCTAGGTAACCTACATACTCCAAGAACCCGCTAGGCAACGTAGATATTTCAAGTGCCAGCTAGGTAACCTAGATAGTCCAAGTGCCCGCTAGTTAACCTAAGTAGTCCAAATGTCCGATAGGGATCCTACATAGTCCAAGTGCCCGCTAGGTAACCTACATAGTCCAATTGCCCGTTCGTTAACCTAGATAGTCCAAGTGCCCTCTAGGTAACCTAGACTGTCCAAGTGCCCGCTAGGTTACCTACATAGTCCAAGTGCCCGTTCGTTAACCTAGATAGTCCAAGTGTCCGCTAGGAAACCTACATAGTCCAAGGGCCCGCTAGGTAACCTAGATAGTCCAAGTGCCCGCTAGGTAACTTAGAGTCCAAGTGCTCACTAGTTAACCTACATAGTCCAAGTGCCCGCTATGTAACCTAGATAGTCAAAGTGCCCGTTAGGTAACCTAGATAATCCAAGTGCCCGCTAGGTAACTTACATTGTACAAGTTCCCACTAGGTAACCTAGATAGTCCAAGTGCCCGTTACCTAACCTAGATAGTCCAAGTGCCCGCTAGGCAACCTACATAGTCCAAGAGCCCGTTCGTTAACCTAGAAGTCCAAGTGCCCGCTAGGAAACCTAGACCGTCCAAGTGCCCGCTAGGTTACCTGCATATTCCAAGTGTCCGTTCGTTAACCTAGATAGTCCAAGTGCCCACTAGGTAAGCTACATAATCAAAGTGCCCGCTAGGTAACCTATATAGTCCAAGTGCCCGCTAGGTAACCTACATAGTCCAAGAGCTCAGTTGTTAACTTTGATAGTCCAAGTGCCCGCTAGTTAACCTAGATTGTCCAAGTGCCTTCTAGTTAACCTACATAGTCCAAGTGCCCGCTAGTTAACCTAGATAGTCCAAGTGTCCTCTAGTTAACCTACATAGTCCAAGTGCCCGCTAGGTAACCTAGATAATCCAAGTGCCCGCTAGGTAACTTACATTGTACAAGTTCCCACTAGGTAACCTAGATAGTCCAAGTGCCCGTTACCTAACCTAGATAGTCCAAGTGCCCGCTAGGCAACCTACATAGTCCAAGAGCCCGTTCGTTAACCTAGAAGTCCAAGTGCCCGCTAGGAAACCTAGACCGTCCAAGTGCCCGCTAGGTTACCTGCATATTCCAAGTGTCCGTTCGTTAACCTAGATAGTCCAAGTGCCCACTAGGTAAGCTACATAGTCAAAGTGCCCGCTAGGTAACCTATATAGTCCAAGTGCCCGCTAGGTAACCTACATAATCTAAGTGCCCGTTAGCTAACCTTGATTGTCCAAGGGCCTGCTAGTTGACCTACATAGTCTAAGTGCCAGCTAGGTAACCTAGACTGTCCAAGTGCCCGCTAGGTTACCTACATAGTCTAAGTGCCCGTTCGTTAACCTAGATAGTCCAAGTGCCCGCTATGTAACCTAGATAGTCCAAGTTCCCGCTAGGTAACCTATATAGTCCAAATACCCGCTAGGGAACCTACATAGTCCAAGTGCCCGGTAGGGAACTTACATAGTCCAAGGGCCCGCTAGGGGACCTACACAGTCCAAGTGCCCGTTAGTTAACCTAGATAGTCCAAGTGCCCGCTAGGTAACCTAGATAGTCCAACAGCCAGCTAGGTAACCTACATACTCCAAGAACCCGCTATAACGTAGATAGTTCACGTGCCAGCTAGGTAACCTAGATAGTCCATGTGCCGCTAGGTAACCTACAAAGTCAAAATGCCCGCTAGGTTATCTATATAGTCCAAATGCCCGCTAGGGAATCTACATAGTCCAAGGGCCCGCTAGTTAACCTACATAGTCCAAGTACCCGCTAAGAAACCTAGATAGTCCAAGTGCACGCTAGTTAACCTAGATAGTCCAAGTGACCTCTAGTTAACCTAGATCGTCCAAGTGCCCGCTAAGAAACCTAGATAGTTCAAGTGCCCGTTACCTAACCTAGAGAGTCCAATTGCCTGCTATGCAACATACATAGTCCAAGTGCCCGTTCGTTAACCTAGAAGTCCAAGTGCCGCTAGGTAACCTAGACTCTCCAAGTGCCCGCTAGGTTACCTACATAGTCCAAATGCCCGTTCGGAAACCTAGATAGTGCAAGTGCCCGGTAGTTAACCTACATAGTCCAAGTGCCCGCTAGGTAACCTAGATAGTCCAAGGGCCCGCTATTTAACCTACATAGTCCAAGTGCCCGGTAGTTAACTTACCTAGTTCAAGTGTCCGTAGGGAACATACAGAGTCAAAGTGCCCACTAGGGAACCTACATAGTCCAAGTGCACGCTAGTTAACCTAGATAGTCCAAGTGCCCGCTAGTTAACCTAGATAGTCCAAGTGCCTGCTAGGTAACCTACATAGTGCAAGTGTCCGCTAGTTAACCTACATATTCCAAGTGCCCGCTAGTTAACATAGATAGTCCAAGTGCCCGCTAGGTAACCTAGATAGTCCAAGTGCGCGCTATGGTATGTACATAGTCCAAGTGCCTGCTAGGAAACCTAGATAGTCCAAGAGCCCGTTAGTTAGCCTACATAGTCCAAGGGCCCGCTAGTTAACCTACATAGTCCAAGGTCTGCTAGTTAACCTAGATAGTCAAAGTGCCCGCTAGGTAACCTAGACAGTCCAAGTGCCCGTTAGGTTACCTACATAGTCCAAGTGACCGTTCGTTAACCTAGATAGTCCAAGTTTGTTGGCCTTTAAGAGTGTTTTCCAGTCCAGTCTGGTGGTGTACCAAGTACTGGCCCCAAAGTCATCCTTTGGCATTCCCTGGGGACCTTGTTGCTTCGTTTTCTTGCTCTTCTGCTGTACCCCCTTAGTGTTATGCCTTGGTGTGGCAGGATTAGTTCGGGCGCATTTCCCACACTGTGTCTTCAGTGTTGTCCCCTCTAAGGCTATGGGTCTTTGAGGGGTGTCTTGTCTCATCGTGGGGCTGGCCATGTGGTCTTCTATGTGGACTGGATTCTCTGAGTGGGAACATCATCCTCAAGTCCTGGTGTGCCAGGATGTGCTCCACACTCCCCTCCTCCCCCTTCATCTGCTCCATGTGCTCCGATCAGATATGTCCCTCTCTCAGAGCTGCAGATTCACTGCCACCTTCTGAAATAAAATATTTGGCATGGGAAGGGGAGTTGGGTGGGAGGATCTGCTCAGATCATTTGATGGTTCAGGATAGATTGACTGTTCGGCTGGGGACAGGTATGTGGGGCTTAGGGCTCTGGCTCCCAACACTGGTTGTGAATATGTCTTTGTTGTTAACCAGTTGTGTGCCTGTGGGTCAACACCTGTGTCTTTTTGAGTGAGTTTTCTCATCTGCATAGTAAAGGTAATCCATTATCCAGACTCCCATGTCACCAATTGATTGAGAGGCACTAACCAGAGCCTGATTGAAATAGTGTGTACCTGTCAGGCGTGTTCTAAAAACACCTTAAAAGTCGTAAAAACACTATAAATGCCTTAAAAACCCTAAAACGTCTAAAATATTTCTAAAATGCTAAGACCACCCCTAAAGACTCTCTAAAACATCTTAAGACCATTAAATACATGGTAAAAGCCTTTCTAAAACACCCTAATGCACCATAAGTCTTAAAAAAAAACTCCTTACGTCCCAAAAACATAATAAATGCCCTAATATTATGCAAATGCCTTAAAACGCAAAATAAAGAACACGTGAAGCCCTAAAAACACGCTAAAAGTCTTTTAAAACCCCAAGAACATCCCTACAAAGCAACCCGAAGCACTATAAAACCCTGTAAAAGTCCAACAACCTAATAGACATGAATTCACCATGAAAGCAAAAAATAATCCAACAAAACCCTAAAGCCCTGAAAACCAAAACCTAATCCCCCCAAACACTCTAAGGCCTTAAGAAGCACCCTAAAATTTTAACAAAACACTAAAAGCCATAAAAACACATATAAGCCTAATAAACACCCTTAAACACTAAAATCACCCTAAAAGCCTTAAAATGTCTGAAAAGCCATAATATTCCCTAAAATTCAAATAACACTCTGAAGCCACAAATAACACACTAAATGCCTCCCAAAACATGTGGAACTTCCAAATCATATCCCTAGAAGATTCCCAAACCATGAACTTCCAAAACCACATAAATGCCCTGAAGACAACATGAAAGCCCCAACAAAACATAAAATGCTGGGGAAAAACACATATTTTAAAATACCCTAAAATCTCTAAGAAACCCTGTAAGATCACTAAAAACACCCCTACCTGCTAAAAAATACCTATACACTCCAAAAAAATCACCCCTAAATCCCTTAAAAACTCCCTTAAACCTTATAAAACACCCTTAAAGCCCAAACCACCCTAATGCGCAAAAAAATTAAATGACCCCAAATGACCTTAAAGCCCTAAAAATCACATGCCACAAAAAAATCCTAAATGACCCCAAAATTCCAACTCAAAGCCAGCCTACAAGTCTTTTATGAGAACAGTTTTATCTTTCTACCAAGGAGAAGTTTGTAGGTTCAACCCCTGACCTATGCCCTTACCATATGAAGTTAGTAATCAGTGTTTTTGCAATTCTTTGAAGAAAGATGAGGGTAATTTTATCAGGAGTGAATTAAACTTGTCTAGTGCCTTGAGTAGAACTGATAACTGTACTACATTGAGTCGTCTGGTCAAGGAGCATGGGATATTATCCCATTTGCTGAGGTCACTCTTGATTTCTTGTAATTTCTGTAGTTTTCCTCATATAAATCTGTTGTTTTTTTATTCAAGTATAGATATAGATATTTTCATTTACGCTTGGCTATTGTAAATGGTACTACCTGAAAATGTGTATTTCATTAATTATTATTTCTTCATCTATTTCTTAATCCTTCGAAATATTATCAGTTTGTTGTGGTAGATAAACATTAGGACTTTGCATAACTTAGAAATATTACATTTCACAGAAAAATCATATTAATTATAATGTCGACAGAGCTGTAAAAGGAATGTTGCCCTGAATATCTTCAGATATGACAGCTGTTTCATTGAGAAATTAAGCCAGACAGACACAATGTGATGTAAATTTTGTTATTTTCATGTGGGTTCCTTCACTCTTCCAAAAAAATTAGTTTCATGAGCCCCTTGGGGAATGAGTTTGAGTTCAGATCAGATGTCTATTTATATATTTGAGTCCTGAAGCCCATTTGATGGACTGTTCTGTTGCTTCCAAAGTAGTCAGTCACTTCCCCACCAATTAGAGAATTTGTCCGAAGCAAAAGTAAAAGTGTGGCGTACGACATTTGACTGCACACCATCTAAAATCACACTCTCATTTGGTGTTGGCAGTTTTACTTGTATTTCAATTGTAAACTACACTTCAGAGTTCAGGCTAGTGAAAACGTTTCAGTGGAAAAAATTTGCACACAACTACGTGCAGTTTGTGATTCTGTTGTTCCCAAGCAAGGCTATGAGGACAAAGATGCACAAGCATGGGGGGCACTGCAGACAATGTGTGAAAGTTTCCAGGAGCTCAGGGGTGGACAGCGGCTGCTAATTCTCCCGTGCTGGCAGTGAGCTATGTGGGAGGGCTTTGTGTGAGGTCCCTGTGGGGTCTCTGAGAAGTCTCCATAAAGGATGCTGAGAACTTCATATGAAGTCTCTGTGCGAGGCCTCTGAGTCTCTCTGGAAGTCTCCAAGGAAGTATGTGTGTGAGGTTTCTCTCTCGGGTATGTGTGAGTGTCCTTGTGAGATGTCTGCTGAATTGTGGGGGATGGGGGGCAGTTGTTTCGCTGAGGTCTCTGCAGGTCTGAGTGGGCTTCCCTTTGTTTGACCTCACAGCACCATATAAGAGGACCTGGTGGCAGGGGAAAGGGAAGGGGCTTGGTCCATGCACCCCTTGCTGTTCTTTCAGGGTCTTCTCTCCATCTCCGTGCACTTACCTAGCACGAACGGTAGGGTTCAGCAGCTGGTAGTCCGGTGTCCAGCTCTTCACTCTCTCTAGGAACACACCCAAGCTACCTGCTACCCAAGAGGCCCCAGATCC
This sequence comes from Tenrec ecaudatus, assembly GCF_050624435.1. NCBI lineage: Eukaryota > Metazoa > Chordata > Mammalia > Afrosoricida > Tenrecidae > Tenrec > Tenrec ecaudatus. The sequence continues at coordinate 90,776 of NW_027458143.1, read as the reverse complement.
AGGCTCTGCAGATCCAGAATCTGATTTTTTACTGCCACAGTCACTCCAGAGGCTGCCTTGGCACAATCAGGACTCCAGAAACAACATCATGCTGCTGTACCAGCAGTCTCTGGGGCCTATGTCCACTTCCCTCCTCCACCATTGGTGTCAGTCCCCACCCACCCCACACACACACTTGGTGTCCTGACTGAGGCATGGAGGTCAAGGCTCAGTGGATGTCTTCCTCGCCATCCTTTACTGTTTAGTTCAGTAAACAGTAAACCCTGGCCCACCAGGGGTGTTCTTTTAAGCACATGAGAATTTACTCTAGCGGATCAACTAATCATATTTTGGGGGGCCCTCCTGCCTCCTTCTATAATCTGGTGCCCAGGAAATAAAACCCTGTGTTAGAAGCACAGAGGAAACACTGACCACTATTGAACTGGTTTCCCTTATCAAGACAGGTGATGTCTAATCTCCATGCACATCCTGATTTCCCAGGAGTCTCTAGGGGAAGGGAAGGCTGCTCCCAGTTGTGACTTTCTTTGCAGCACTCAATCCTTAGAAGCCACTCTCTCCGGAGAACATTCCTAGAGCACGTGCACGCGCGCGCGTGTGTGTGTGTGTGCGTGTGTGTGAAGATCACCAGCCTGGGGTCATGTTTCCTGAGAACATTCCTAGAGTGTGCGCGTGAGTGTGTGTGTGAAAACCACCAGCCTGGGATCATGTTTCCTGAGAACATTCCTAGAGCGTGTGTGTGTGTGTGCGTGTGTGTGCGTGTGTATGTGAAGACCACCAGCCTGGGGTCATGTTTGCTGAGAACATTCCTAGAGCATGTATGTGTGTGTGTGCGCACGCGTGTGTGTGCATGTGAAGACCACCAGCCTGGGGTCATGTTTCGTGAGAACATTCCTAGAGCGCGGACGCGTGTGTGTATGCATGTGTGAAGCCCAAAAGCCTGGGGTCATGTTTCCTGAGTCCTGGCACCCTGTTATTGACTCATCCCCACTCTACCCCACCCTGGCTATCAACTCATCCTTCCCCCAGTCAGGAGATGGAAATCAAGTAAAATAACAGTTTGTCGCCCCACTAAAGATAGTATTGAGAAAGTAACCTTCCCTGCTTGAAAGCTGTGCCTTTGCTATACAACCCAGTGCTCTCTGTAGGAGATAAAGTTCTGCTGTGGGGGCAGCTAGCTAAAGCTGGGGTGAAGCACCTGGCCGATTCCCCTTTGTAAGCCTGTGTTAGCTCCGCTTGTGTCTTGCATCATTTCTGGGGATCCTCATGCTCTTTGGCCCCCTTTGCTACGTCCAACGCTTCATATTCTTCTTCACTGTATCCTTCCCTACCCTGTGTCCATGGTGCCTAACCATTAGTGGTTATTACACAGACGCTCATCCTGTACCACTCAGCCTAAGCTGTTGCTCCTTCTCCGGGTTTATATACAGAGGAAGGCATGTGAGCTGTGAACCGGATTTTCCCTTGGTGCAGTGGGTGAGCAGAGTCCCCCGCTGGCAGCCTCCCTAGCAGTTCCCACCCACATGTGTCAGACCTGGGACTTCCATCCTGGAGGCTACCCTAGGCTGGGAGAGAGGCAAAGGTAGCAAAATATGTCATTTCACATTTTGTGACAGGTGTATTGAGGCGGAACCTCCATGCCAAACTTGGCAGCCTTCATCAAATGCACATGTGGGACTTAGACAGGCCGCCACATGTCTCATGCCTGCTTGGTACCATGAGACGCTACTTTGGTCTAAACCTCTTCTGGAGCCTGCGATGGAATTTCTTGGCTGGATTGCGCCTCAAAAAACCTATCAACTGCAGCCACATAACGTTGAAGACAAAGTAATGGCACCAGGGAACATTCTTCACTGTGTTGGGACCTTCTGAGGTTTTCACAGTAGGGGTGTTACCATAAATCATAAGAGGTGCAAAATGAAGAACTTGGGATGGAAGTGGGTGGGAAACACTGCTGAAAACCTCCTCCAGAGCCCTGCCCTTTGAGAAGTCAAAGCTAGCACTCAGAGAAGGAGACGCAGTATCTAACATAGTTAAAGGTATATTATGCCAACCTCGTCAATGAACTCATGTGGGGTTAATTGAAGGGCAGGGAGATCAATGGCTCTGTGAGCCTAGCCTTTCTGGTCTCTTGCTCTCTGATAGTGCCACCAGGGTGGATATGCATTTGTTAGGTCCCTAAAGCAGCTGGAAAGACTCATTTCCTGGGAGATCCCTGAGGAGAAGCCGCATGGACCTACCCTGTTGCAGCCCTGGTTTCTGCAGCAGCCTCATGGAGAACCTGCCAGCGCACGGACTACAATTTCCTCCTGCAGTCATTGTCTCCCCGTGTGTTTTTGGATTGTGAGGAGGACTTTGTAGATTGGTGTCAGACACATGGGATACTATTGGACTGGTGGTCTTAGATTGAACTGGGTTGGGATGCTTTTCAATGTTCACTTAACCTTTATATAAAACTCATAAAATATGAGTGTATGAATTTTGTTTCTCTAGTCTACACAGACTAACACACATGACACCCCCTCTAGATCCCGCCATGCAGCACAGAAGTCACACTTTAATGTAGGAGGGGGAAAATCTCTATTATGGAACAATGAATATCATGGCTGAGAGAAGCCATTAGCCTGTGCAGAACAGGCTAAAGTGGCTGGCATGGATACTTTCCTACTAATCAGAGCAGAAGAAGCGTCTTCTAATTTGCCAGATAAGACATATTCTCGAAGACAGTGACGTGGGCAGTGGTAAGGGTAACTGGAGTAAGCCCACCTCCTCCGCCTCTGCTGCTGCAAGCTGACTGGGCACACAAACACCCTGGGGGGCAATGGCTGAGTGTGGCTTCTGACACTGAATCCCCTGAACGGACAGAAATTTGTGAATACATCCCTGATACAGGTGCTCGTGGTGGGAAGGCTCTGGCAGTCAGGTATCGCCTGGTGGAGGCAGGGTCTCACACTTGCCACTCTCCTGTGTTCTACAAAGAGAGGAGCCCTGCAGCTGGAGGAACATCCATTAACTGAGGCCTGCGTTTCTTTTCGTGGACATAACGTTGACGCAAGATACTCCTGATGACAGCCTGGTGTCCCCTCTAGGACTTGGCCAACATCTGTCGTGAGCACCTGAGCCTCCGTGACCTTGTTAGGAGACACTGGTTGTCTTTGAAGGGGCCCAAGGCTGTGACCACAGGGTAATACGGGCTTTCCTTTTTGCAAAGGATCACCGTGTCCTGTAGATTTTTTGCTGGAGCAAATCCACTGGACAAAGTGCTTCCTCCATTTTTTGCAGTGGCCCTCAGCAGGAAGCTGTCCCTTCTCTGGTGGGAGCTGTGAGGACTTGATCTCAAGGCACTCAGCCAATGCCTTGTCTTGCACAGGCTGGCTTAACCCACAGACTTGGGAGATGCCTCTTCCCGCTAATCCTTTTCCATGCTCTTCTGGATTGGGCCATTTATGAGTCTCCCTCTTGTCAGTGGGAACAGCATCCTTCCTTCTCCTTGTCGAGGGGTCCTGAAGGTTGGGGCTTTTGAGCTTCTGCTGCCCCATGTAACTTGCTCTAGCCACCACGAAGCCACTTGGCCCTTGACATATTGGCTTATCCCCAGTGAACAAATGCTGGGGGCGGCAATGGACCACCTGAGAAGGCAAAACATTGGTGGCAGTGAGCACATCAGTGGTGCAGTCCTGAAGGAGCCCGTCAACAGGACAGCATGGAGAACCACCCTCTGCCTCTACCTCCACCTGGAGCTTAATCTCACTGCACACTCGTGCTGTAAGGCTTGGCTTTTCAGGAACTGGAGCACACTTTCCAGGTAGCAGGAAACTTTTACTACATCCTAGAGCCTCGAAGCACCCCCGGTCCACATGATTGGTTTGAGATTTTGCCAGCACACTGGTTTTGAAAGTGTCTCTATCGTCTAGTTCTATTGAAGAGGACTTCTTGACCACCACCAACCCTGTCTCTTTGGCTCTTGAAGATGGACATTCAGAGTTCACTTCCAATCTGGGGCCTCCTGGGGCACAACTAGCACCCTCTTTCCTTGACCCCTTGCTGGTCAGTACTGGATTTGAGGTTTGCTCTAGGCTCTCTCTCTGGACACTTTCATTCTGGAAGGTTCTGCCAAGGATACTGGGCATGAAGGCTGGAAACGGCTGCCTGAGGGCCAATGAGCATCCACTGTCATTATCAAGTGGGGGGTAGGCTGGGGTTCCCTGAACAGGCTCCTCTGTAGGGGAGCAATCAGCAAAAGGACTCTCCAGGGTAGGGCTTGATTTCTTTGGGGTCACTCTCTCTCCCCAGTCTGCCTGACAGGGTTCTCCCAGGACCTTGACAGCCTCAGTTACTGGGTTAGTTGAAGACTTAGGGGTGGCTAAGCAGGTGGACTGTGGAAAGGACATTGCGTTGTCTTTTCTTGTCCTACAGAGGTTTGTGGGCTCAAGGACTTTGAGGGGCATGCACCACCTCTGCCTCATTTGGAGCCTTACGATATGCGAGTCCAGCACCTGTTGAGTGCCCGGGCTGAGAAAGGAAAGGCTCTGCATTGTGTTCAGGAGATCTTCCAGCTCTCCCCAGGAGGCCACATTGACAACATGTGGGTGGGTCAGGGAAATAGACAGAGCATGCGTGGTCGCAAGACATGAACGGCAAACAATGCCAGGGATCTGATCCTTTCTAATCTGCTCCACCTTCCTGCACATGTGGACATTCAGGGTGTTTTCCAGTAGCATTTTGTTTGGAACCCTTAGGGTGTAAGTTCCTGCGTTAATCCCCTTGTGTATCCTCAAATCACTTAACTCCTTTGAGTCGGCTCCCGGAGTTCCTTTTGGGCAGTAGTTTCCTGATCCATTGATAGATAGATTACATTTGGATATTTTCCTCAAGTAATTCCCTTGTCCATTGACCGAGTTGTTCCTCAGCTGGACACCGGCTCTGCAGCACGCAAGCGACGGTCCAGGGTGTGTGCATCTTCCTGGGGACACCGTCTTCATTACATTCTTCCCCTGCTTGTCTCCAGGTGTGGAGCAGGAGCATTCGGGCTGCTTCATATCCAGACAAGTCCCTGGCCATTTTTCCTGAGGCTGCTTTAGTGTCAGAGACTCAAGAGTCCCATTGCCGAGGGGCCCCTGCAATTGAGGGAAGTTCTCTTGGCGGTGGAGCTCCGATTGCTTCAAGCAGCCAGGAAGCTTGGGGTCTGTCTTTGGGGTCTGGACCTTCTGATTGTCCTGGGGATGAGTGGGGTTGCGAAGACAAAAAGCTTCCTGGGGTCGTGGCATCATAAAGGGTAAAGAACTCTCACTTTCCTGTTGTTTCTTTAAAAAACGGCTTTCCAGCTGTTGAAGTTAATTTGGAATGCGTGATTGGGACTTAGTGTGGACGGTAAGACAGGATTCATCACAGGGACTCTTGTGAGGAGGAGGAAAAGGTACTGCGAGTGGGCCACGGGGCTGTGGACCGGGCGGAGTCAGGACTGTAGCCGGCAGTGGGGCCTGGGCTTGGCATGCAGTTGGAAGTAAAAGTTGGAATCGGCCTTCAGTGTAGGGCAAGGAGTGACGTTGCAACAAGAGTGGGTACTCTTTAGCTTGCATTTGAGCTGGTAAGGTATTAGGAATTTCATTAAATAAGACAGTGGGAAACTCTAGGGTGGATCCAGAGACCCTGAGAGCAGCTGCCAGAGACTCGCTGTACAGAAAAAGTAGACCCCAGAAAAACTCACTGAATTTTTGTGGAAAATGCTTCTGAGGGCTGGGTATCTGCTCTGCTTTGATGCTGGCATTCCAGAAGGGCTGGGGAGGTGCAGTGATCTGCTCCCCATCGAGTGCCTTCAACATATTTAAGGCCTGCAGATGGTATTCTGATACACCCTTTCCTTTTTCTTCCCAAATATTCCATTTCTCTGCCTTTGTGATTTCTATTTCCAGCAGCTTGTGGACATTGGGGTTGAGCAAGGTGGGCCTCCCTACTTCCCCCTGCCTCTTTGTGGGTCCTTCCCGAAAGGTGTCTTCTTGGGGGTGCCAGGTAGAGTGCTCTTTCAGAGACCCAAAGTATTCCAAGGAGGGAAGCTGTAAGTTCTTGGCAGCTGCCCAACACTGGGGTGGGGAGGCAGTAGGGAGGCCTGTGGGATCCTGACTTGTGATGGCTGCCATGGCAGGTGTGGAGCAGCGGTTGTGTGGAGATGGGCTCTGCCTGGGCCTTGCCAACAAGTCATTCTGAGAATGAGTCCCTGTGGGAGGCGGGGCTGGTGAGTCCCAGAGAGTGCTTGGAGGCTGCAGGTAGGCCTTTGAATCCGGGGATTTGGCACTGGGTGAGGGAAGAGGCAGTGGTGTGGGTGAAAGACTGTCAGGTTCACGGGAATGTGCGCAGTCTGGTGATTGACTCAAGGCGGGTAAGACATGAGAAGTTGAGATGCACATCTGGGCCCGTGGAAGGGTGGAGTTCTGAGACCTAGGTGTCCGGAATGGATGAGCCGCAGAACCGTGTGGGGCGCGCGTACCGACATGGACTTCAGCCGTACCTCTATTTCGCCAGCTACCAGAGAGGGCTTGAGCTTTCTGTTGACCAAAGCTGCCAGTGTCAAGTGGGTTTCCCAAGTGGCTGCAGGAGACAGAAGGACCAGATTACAGCCAGGACTGAAGGGGCAAGAGACCTAGCAGGCTAGCAAGGGTCGGTGCAAGCTCAGCCCCTCCCCAAGCCTTGATGGCCTGCTCTTCCTGCCCCACCCCACTGCCCGGGACTCCTGTCATTCTCTGCCCATCCCTGAAAGTGTCCCCCAAACCAGCGCATCCCAGCTGCTCTGCAGCCCGAGGCCACACAGGCACCCTGGTTGGAAGATGCACCCCGCGGTGAAGCAGGAAGGTTACTTACTTCTGCCTAAGACGCAAACGCAGGTTCTGAGCGCCATGTAGTTCTTGCAGGAAACTTCGGAAAACTGGAAATCAAGAGAACCGTTATGGTGCAGCCCTCCCAGAGGACCGAAAGGAATGTCACACGGGCTGTGCACTTAGGACGTTGGACTCTCCAGAGCTCAAGGTCAAATGATAGCTTACTCCCACGGGCAGGAGGTGCTTTGGCATTTCAAGGAGCATCGGTTTCCAATATTGTCTGTGGGGTCTCAGTGAGCAATCTGAACCTTGGCAAAGTTACACAGCTTATCGCTGTTACCCCTCAATGTTCCACCTCCAAATCCACCAGAATCTGCTCCTGACACCCCCACTGCTCCCTACTGGGTCCTACCTTGGCCAGCCTTCATCCCATCCTAGGCCCCTCCTGTACATCTGGGAAATATCTGGGTTCTGTTTCCATCCCCAGTATCCTTTTGTTCAGGATTATTACCTGAGAGAGACGGGCTGTTGCCACTGGCATCCTGCAGAGGAGGGGACAGGAGAGCTTACAGAGGTTGGTTGAATGGGCAGAACCTTACCTTTCAGAGCGTCACCTTTGTCCCTTGACCTGCTGCTTCTCCTTGTCTCCACCTGAGGCTGGGGCACAAGAGAGGAAGTCAGGCTGGAATCCAATCCTGCGTCTGTTCTTTGTGACAAACTGCAGGCATTTACTGGTGATTAGAAGAATGACAATCTCCATGGAATGACTAAAGCCCAGAAACCAGCTTCTGTGTGAGACCTAGAGTGCATTTCTTCCGTCAGCCTTCCTCTGCTCACGGAGAGCACACACTCTCAGCACTCAGTGTTCTGGTGGGAAAGATTTTGATTATGGAGGCTGAAGCTCTGGGCCAGCCCTTGACCACTTCCTCCCCGGGGTCAGCCATGCTTTCTCAATTAGCCCAGACAGAAAAGGAGCCTTGGCCCAGAGACTGGAGCTCAAGGAAAGAGACTGAGGACCCAGTGATGAGAGCTGCCCTTTGAAACGTCTAGTCATCTAGTCCTTAGCCACTGCGTCACTATATTGGGGATTTTTACCTATTGCCCTCTATAACAACTAGAGATGGGAGGTCTGAGATCTTCAAAGAGAAATATTTTTGAATGCTCATCTTACTGGCAAATGATTTACATATCATACGACTCAATAGTTCAGTCGTTCAATCAGATCAAGGGCAATGGTACAATCAATGATTACCATATCCATTTTAGAACAACACCCCCCCCCCCATGGTTAAATTGCCTTCAAAAGGAGTTGTGTAATCACAGTCAGGTCTAAAGCTCTCTGTCCCCTCTGGCCTCCTTCATTTTTTCGTCTTGAAATCAATCCCCCTTCACTCCCTAGCATCCCGATGGGGGAGTTCTCCACACTGCTGATCTCACAATCCCTCCCTCTGCCATGAGATCTCTCCACCTGCAACTCTGTCAACCCTTGTGTCCATGATCATGATGCATCCACGCCTCCTGTGCTTCACAAACAGGGAAAGCCAACAGAAATAATGAAAATCAACATAAGCCGGCAAGGATAAAATGATACCAATGCAGTGAACAAAGTCCTAACAGTGAGTAAGGACGCACCAGCCCTCATCAACATTCCAAAGCCAGGGCTGATGGTCTCTTCTTTCTTGAGATTTCCCCTATCAGGAAATTAATTACGAAAGGAAAAATTTATAAAACAAGGAAAAATCAATCTCTCCTATGGCTGGGTTGAGAATTTCTTACCTTTATCCTTTTCCTGGGTGGTCGCACAGGTGGAGTATTTGGAAGGAAGGGGAGGACCAGGAAGAAGCAACCCACTCCATACAGGATGCCCAAGGTCAAAACAGTGAACCAGGTGGGGTATTGGTAGGTCAGCCAGGAAGCACTTTTCTGTTCCAGCAGAAAGAGAATCTCCTCCATCTTCTGGATACAGCGGTTGCACTCAGGCAACTGAGCACTCTGAGTCCCCTCTGGCTTCAAACCCACTTGCATCACAAACCTGGGCCCACATCACTAAAGGGTCACAGTGGGGTGGGAGGTGACAGCAGGACAACACATAATCCCTCCCTCTACCCTCCAGCTCATCACATCCCTCCCCTGCTCTGGTCTTCTCTCTCCCACTGCCTGCTCTGGGCCTCCAAAGTCACCAGCTGCGCCTGATGGAATGGAATCTTAGTGCAAGTTCTTATTCATTCCACCTCCCACCTAGGTATTACCTGCTTCCTTGGCAAGTTGCCTGAATCATGACCAATTTCATAGGCTTAGAATATCTGAAGTTGTCTCTGTCCTCAATGAAAACCTTCTCAAGTCATGGTTTTACTTTGTCTTATCCAAGATAGAGAACTTAGGTTTATGTAACATTTATTTAGCTTTATGAATGTTGGATGAAAAGCTTGGAATTTGACTTCTATGACCAGGAGAGTTATTCAAGAGCTGAGGTATATCTCTCCCAGGAGAGAGATCTAACAAATTTTCTGCCAGATGGTACATTTGGGGAGACAAGGAACACTTAAGCATTAATCATTCTTAACAGTGTCCCCTGCAAATCTTCCTTGTGTGTGACTACTGCCCATTTAGGGCTTGCTCTGGGAACACTTGATGGGGTAATAAGCCTTGCAACAATTCAGGCTCAAAGGGCAAGCATCTGGCTGAGCAAAATAAAGAGATAATATGGATTGAGTTGTGTCCTTACCACTAACACTTGAGATATTCCCCCAAAATTCGTTGGAACACTAACACTGAAGGCTATAATCTGATTTGGTTATGTGAGGGCTCTCTCTGGGAGAAATGTACCTCTGTCCTTGGCTTCACACAAGAACCAATTGACGCAGAAACCTAGTTTGTGATCCAAGTGACTTTATAAAGGATAGAAGAGGCAAATATGCTCGTGGGGGGTGGGGGCGGACTGGACAGCCCACGCACGCTGGGTTGCATGACAGCTGGTTTGAGGCCCCCACCCATACCCTGTTGGTAGGCATGGCTGACGGTACTGTTTGACCCCATTGACTGAATTAAGCCCACCTGGTCTAGATGGGGGCCCGCCCAGGTTGACCTGCTTCCTGTCACAAGGACCTAAATGTGTGCATCTTTCCAGCCTGAAGCAGCTTTCAACTGTCTGTGATGGGGAGGAGGTTTGGCATGCACAGCGACCACCCTCAGTTCTGCCTCTACTTACCTAACAGGTACACGGCATTTCTTTTCTGTTTTTTAAAACAACAACAAAAAAATCATTTGTAATCTTTCTATTCCAGCGGTGCTAGGAGCAAGGCAGAGGCAAAACCCAAGAACAGGGTTCTTCTCTGTTGAAGCGCGATAAACTCACGGGGAAGCAAACAAGCATCTTCATCCACGTGAAGTGAATCTGTGAATCAGCAGCTCCCAACTGACCAAAGCACGCACAGAGCAGCCCAGCATCAAGGTCCGTTTCTGTGCACTGCTCCCACTGTGAGGAAGAGCTTCATGTGCATTAAAAGGGAACTTTTGTAATATTTGAATTTTGAATAGTGGTTTTTGTCAGAAACTGGAAAAAATCTCAAAGCCTGAAGAAACTCCTTTCTAGTACTGAACATTCAAGGGAGCCTGTAGAAGCCTGAAATGATTGCTAGGTGACCACCTGGATCTGCTTGTTGAGTGAAAGTGGCAGAATAGCAGCAATAGAGCAGTGGGTTCATTCTGACCACTGACACTCGTGGACCTGGTTTACAGGCAGTAGAGAAGAAGATGAGAGCAGGTTGACTGGTTTGAAGTCCATGACCTACTCTGAGGGGACTAGAGTTGTGGAGAATAGGTGATGGGGCCAAGGCCTAAAGGCAATGCGACCAATGGACACTGAGGTGAGGCCAAGAGAGGGAGCCCACATTGACTTGACCCGAACCCGACCAGATGAAGAGAAGAATGTTGAGCCTGTGCACTGGTATATACTGCTGCAGACTGTATAGACGATCTGTCCTGCTTTGACTTTCTTGTGGATGTGGACTTCACAAGGTTCCAACTGGCATGAAGACTCTTTATATTGAAGAATATGATGGTCTCCTCAGAGCACTGGGTTGATGGAAGTAGGCAGTAGAGAAACTGGATAGCCAAAATGGGCCAGATAAAGGCGTGAAGTGGCTAGCTTACAAGATTTCATAGATACTGGAATATATTCATAGAATTATAGGATTAATATGTGGGTGTACCTTACCTGCAATTGTTAAGCATAGGATATTTTTGTTTCATCACTTACAGAATATTATGTTTAAAGGAGGGTGGCACGGAGTGAAATGTATGCATTTTCATATTATACTGTTAGATACTGATATGATTCTATTATTGTTTTGAAATTGTATACGGCTAAAGAATTTTGTGAAAATGTCAAATGGACAAGGGGTGGTCTGTTGTAGTTATACAATCTGGTGTCAATTTGGGACTTGAGAGGATTAAGAGTGAAGGGGTAGACTCTAGTCTCTCTATTGGGTTATGGCCAATGAGGCCTCTTTGTGGGCCTGGCCTTCCCGTCAGGGTTCTGGGAAATCTGGTATTTCCTCCTTGGAGGCAGCAGACTATCTTTCTGCTCATTCCCTGAGAGATGTCCTACTAACAAGACACATGGCACCACACTGATAGAACCCATGCCCTGGGAACTGGAGGAGCCACATGGAGACCCTGCCAAAGCTGAGATGCTTCTACCACCACTGGATGCAGAAGACTTTGCAACTACTGACCTGTGATCTTCCTGCATTTGGGGTCATTGAAGGTGTTTCATGAGTCTGAAGAGAACATTATAGATTGATATCAGACATGGGCTAATATTGGACTTATGGACTTGATCTTGGTTGGGCTGGAATGCTTTCTCAATATACAACTGTTCTTGTATATAAAGGTCTTTCCTATACACATATGAGTGTGGATTTGTTTCTCTAGTCTACCTGGACTAACACTCATGGATCCCTTTCAGGACTGTAAGTTCTGTTCCCCTGACTGCTGCAAAGTATGTGACAGAGAAGAAAAGGGAGAAGAGTGAACTGTACCCATTTATTGAGGTAAGAAAAGTGATGAAGGAGCATGGCCGGTTCCCCAAACTTCATGAGTGGAAAAATGGGCTCTTGGCACAAAATGACATTTAATCTTCACCAAGAGATTCAGGGCTAAATTGCTGCCCTATCTCTGACCTCAGCTTTTGTTTTATTTTAATTCTCATATAATTCACATATATCATTCAATACTTCAGTCATATTAAGATTTGTGTAATCGTCACCACAATCAGGTTTACATCATTTCCTTCTTTTATATTCATTTTTGTTAGCCCCCCCCCCCTCACTCCCCCAAATCTTCCCTGCCTGTCCCTAGGTGATTGTTAATTCTGTTAGTGTCTCTCTGGATTTACCTCTCCTGGATTTCATATGTATTAAAAAAAATACAAAACAAAATCAAGAAACAAGTAGAAAAGAAAAACTAACAATGACAAAAGAGAGAAAAACCTCAATCGAACAGAAAGTGAAAAATACTAAAAACTGGAACCAAATTAAAATTAGTCTGAAGAGATCAAATGATGAGGTGTTACATTTGAACTTAACTGTATCTGTTCATGTCCATGGACTGTGGTCAGAGGGAATTCACCCCGCCTGTGCATTTGAGTCCTTTTGCAAACTGGGTGTTCCGAACTTAAGCTCTGATTCTTGTTCATACCTGCAGATTGAGATTCTATTATTTATCACCCTGGCATCACACTGGCTGTGCTGCTTGTTCTGGGCGGACTTAGTTGACATCTCACTTAGATGGCTGCTTATTTTCAGAAAAAAGGTTTAAGTACAAGGCCCTGTTCTTTGTGATAGATGTGCACCATCTGATTTCAGGGTTTTTTTACACCCTATGCTTTCCAGTCAAATATTCACTTGAGGTAATTCAAAACACTCACTTGGCTCGATGACGCCAGAATAGCTCCCCTCCATGCAGTTCCATGGAGCTCAGCATAGTTAGGGCGCAGAGATGAAAAGACGATTGAACCATGTACTGAACGTTCAGGTTTTTCCCTGCTTTTGAAAATCTGTTTGCGCTTGTAGAGTAAATGTTTTGTACTTTTTAAGAGTGTAAAAAAAATAGATGGAGGGATTCAGAGAAAATGGCGACCAGATAGGACCCATCTATCTGGAGCTCCTGCTGCCAGACCAGAAAAATAGGAAATTAGGTGAAGGAAACGGGGAGGTGGAGTTCTGAAATTAGAACTAGGGTAACAGGGTTTCTCCTGAACCCCTTCTTTTGTGGGATTTCCACTCACAAAGCAAACCAAGCATGCTTTAAAGCACTATAATTTTGACGAAGTGGCAGGCGCCAGATATGCCCTTGCCTGGAGCAGGGATCCCTGCAGGTGGACGCCCTGAGAGGGGGCAGAATCTCAGACACGAGGGGAACCCCACACTGAGCTCTCCATGCGGTTGGATGCCTTGAGCTCACGGTCAGGGGTTGGTGGTGGGTAGCTATAATTTAGAGTAGAAGAAAAAATATATTATTACCTTAGGAAGATCATGGTGTGGGAGAAAAAGGCAGAAAGTCGGGAGTCCAGGGAGCAAATTTAGTTCCAATTGGCCGACTAGTAAACAACCCCCCTGATAAGCTGGATCTCCCCCTCTGGGGGTCAGCTTGACAGCCACCAAATCTGAGCACATCACAAGTAGAATTTTTTTTAAGGGTGAAACATAAATGATTGGTTTAAAACTCAAACCCAAGTCTGGTTGCTCAGCTCCAAGCACCACCTAGGGGAGTCCCTTAACATAAATCAGCATAAGAAGCAACCTAGCTAAGGAATGCCAGAACTCAGCCACAGGGCCTGGCAGCTTTTACCATAACAAAGACCCGCTGTAGCAGTGTCAGCCTTAAACAGCACTGAGCTGTAGCCCAGAGACTGTGGGAGACAATTTCATTCTAGCTGGCCAGAGGGATAAAAAAGAAAATCCTCTGATCTAGGAAGCATCAGCAGTCTAGATAGGACAACAAGCTTCCCTCTCAGTGATTCTACACATAGCTGGGGAGGCCCTGCCGGTCTTGGAGCCCTAGACGGGGCTGAGGGAGCCCCCCAGTGCCCCCTCCCAGCCCCTGCTGCAGTGCTACATGCAGCACAGGCAAGTACTCCAGCACCCAAGTGACCCCTGGCCACGGGCGCGATCTTGCTTTTGAAGTAATCTCACACAGCATCTGTGGAACCCTACATCAGGGATGGGAAAGTCCATTAACGCATGCCCAGGAGAGCCAGCATAGGAAAGCTGGATTTTCCTGCCCGTGGGCTCCGATGGATGTTGCACCTGGAGCAGCCCACCTGGGCCAGATGATTGCAGTTCAGCCAATGGGATTGACCTGGGGTCCTTCACCAGCCTCCCCGGGAACCCTTGAAAAGGCAGAGACCAGAAGGGAGAGGGGTGGTCTGGTCGTCTTCCTGGGAGGAGAGAGATCCTTGCATGACCTGAGGCAGTCTCTGCCAGGCCCCATGGCCAAAGGAATCCTATGGGTGCCTTGTAAAACCTGAAGCTTCTTTTAACTCTCATTAAATTCACTTGGATCACGAACCCGGCTTCCGCATGAAATTTTTCTCGCGGGGAGCCAAGGACTGGGGTTGGAATTTAGGCCAGAGAGAGAGACCTTACAAGTCCATGACCCCGTGACCTTGAGGAAGAGTTGGAATTCCTCTGGCCTCAAGGACAGGTGATCAAGTATCATTACCTCCTTACCCGCTGCTCTACTTATTCTCACTTTATTCACTAGCCCTTCTAACTTTTCCACCGCACTCAGTTTCAACGTGCTCAGGTTGGTGTTGGGCTTTTATTTACTCGCTTTCTTCTTTATCCCTCTTTTTTCCCCCTTTTCCCCTCTTTTTCCTCTTCTCTCCCACTCTCTCCTCTCATATGCCACTAAAGGCTTCCAGGTCACTTCCCTCCGCTTAGGGCAAATCAACCCAAATAGCAGGAGGCACTCCAGCCTGCCCTCTGTGGGAGTGCTGTACACCACACAAGGCACCTGGGACAAACACCTACAGTGCGCTGCACCGTTGAAGAAACCTCCGTCATGCCTCTAAGGTGATCTCGTCAACTAGGGCAATTCTGCCCAGCACCACTGGGTCCCGGCATTAAAAGGGCACACTGACCTGCCATGTTGGAGCAGTGTCTAAACCCCTCTGGCCCCTCATCCAAGCAATCAGGGATCAGCTACTACTTTATACTATATTTCCTCCTTCTCTCTCTCCTTGCTCTTTACCATCACAGCCAACCTTAGTGAACTCAGTTGGATTTATTTCCTACTTTCTCTTTATTCTCTTTTTCTTTCTTTCCTCTTTCTGTCTTTGCTTTCTTCACCTCTCTCTTAGCTTGTACGATTCTCTCTGCTCCCTCTCATTGCTTGCACATACCACTGCTGGTTTCCAGAGCCCTACACTCAGCCTAGGGCAACCCTGTCCTCCTAGTGGGCAGCCTGACCCCTAAGACAGTACTGCACACAGGACGAGTCAGAGCTACACACAGCATAACACAGGGTCAGTTATTTCTTTAACCATTTAAAAAATACTCTCTCCTCCTCCTTCCTTTTCTCTTCTGTCTTTTCCCTTTTATTGGGCTCTTCTTACAGGTTTTCTGCTTTTCTCCGCTCCATCAAGCTCTTCTCTACTTCCTACCACAGCCTCCACAGATTTGGTTCTCCTTTTTAGTTGTTTTCTTTTCTTTCTTTTTACTGTTGTCACCTTTATTTACTCTGTGCATTTTAGTTGTGTGTGGGTGAGTGGTTGTCAGTCTGGTTGGCATTATTGCCCCAGTCTGTGTCTTCCTCTTTCTCTCTTTTTCCTCTCCTTTCACTCTCTTTCCCATCACAAGACAATAGAGGTCTCCAGGCCACTCCCCTCTGCCTAGGGCAAACCTGAAGGCCCAACTGAGGGAGCTCCCACCCCCCACTTATTGGTGTGGCAAGCAGCTGGGGAATTCACGCTGGTCCTCTCCCACACACCAGGCCACAGGTTGTTCTCCCCTATAAAAAGTGGGGGCATCCCCAGCCTAAATCCTGAGGTCCTACAAGTGACTGGGGGAAACGCCTGACCAGCACTTGTGGGGCTCCACGCTACTGTGGGAACATCCACCCAATCTCCAAGGCGATCTCTCTGTACATCCCCTTGTCTAGCCAGATTTGTAAAGTAGAATTGGGTCATGATAGTGGGGGGAGGAAGCATTTAGGAACTAGAGGAAACATATGTTTCATTGTTGCTACCCTACACCCTGACTGGCTTATCTCCTCCCCACATCCCTTCAGGAAGGGGGTGTCCAGTTACCTACCAATGGGCTTTGAGTCTCCACTCTGCACTCACCCTCATTTACAATGACATGATTTTTGTGTTCTTTGATGCTTGATATCTGATCCCTTCAACAGTTCATGGTCACACAGGCTGGTGTGCTTCCTCCATGTGGGCTTTGTTGCTTCTGAGCTAGATGGCCGCTTCTTTATTTTCAAGCCTGTAAGATCCCAGATGCTATAACTTTTAATAGCCAGGCACCATCAGCTTTCTTCACCACATTTGCTAGTGCACACATTTTTCTTCAACCATCATGTTGGAAAGGTGTTCATCATGGAATGCCAATTTAATATAACGTGTTCTTGCATTGAGTAAGTACTTGACAATGTCCATCTACTGCCTTAATACTAAGTCTATAAATATATGAACGTTGATCTATTTATGAACCCTCCAGTATAAATATATTTACATATGTACATGCCAGTATGTAGACCTCTAGAAATACCCTTTGTCACCTAGTTCTTTCCTCTATTTACTTTTACTTTCCTCTTGTCCGACTATCGTGCTCAGCTTTCACTTGGGTTTGAGTAATTTCTCTTGGTTACATTACCCTTGCTGAATACCTACCAGGCTTCTCACACCCTCCTTGCGACGGATTTTGGATTACTTGTTGCTCCCCTGTCGCTGGATTGGTCAGCATCACCTCCTTACCCCCTCCTCTCTCTCTCCCATGTCCCCGGGAACCATTGGTCCTGTTGTTTTCTCCTCCAGCCTATTTTTCCAGCCTATCTTATCTAGATAGATCTGTTGAGATAATAATATGCACCAAAAATCAAACCATAGCAAGATAGGCGATGGGTGAGAACACAGTGATGACAAAAAACAACAACAGAAAACCAATGATCAATAAAAGAGTAAATTAATTAAAAGCCAAAAAAATTTTTTTAAGAAAGAAAAACCTGTAAATAGATCAAGGTCTGATTTTTTTTTTCTATAGGTGTGTCCTTCAGTCAGGTCTGATGGCGTATCATGCTCTGGCCCCAGAGTCTGTCCTTTGTACTCCCTCAGGGGCTACCCGCTCTGCTCCCATGGTTGCTCTGCTGCATGCTTTTAGTGATTTGCCTCCGTGTTGGAGGGCCAGCCGGGTCAGTCCCAACACAGAGTCTCCGGTATTGTCCCCATAGGGCCCTGGGCCAGCAAGGGATGGCATGTCTCATAGTGGGATCAGCCATATGGTCCACTCTGTACATTGGCTGTTCAGAGTGCCAATATCATCCTCCAAGCCTGGTGGACCAGTGTGTGCTCCACTCTCTTCCTCCCCCTTCATTTGCCCCTGTGTGCTCTGATCAGACATGTCCATCTCCCCTAGCTACAGGTTCAGGGCCCTCTTCTAAGGTAAATTCTTCTGGGGGGAGGGGCAGTTGTCCACGTAGCTGGTATGGAGGCTGGACCATCCACTTTTCATTTAGGATCAAAAGCATCTAGCTTTTAGCATTAGGTGCTATTGAGTCAGTTCCAACTCAAGGCAGAATGAACCACTGCGCAGTCCTACACCATCTTCAAAATTGTTGTTATACTTGAACCTAACATTTCAGCCTTTTCCAGGGACTGGCATCTCCTGATAACATATCCAAAGCATGTGAAGTCTCCCCGTGCTTGCTTCTAAGGACCTTTCAGACTGTTCTTCTGACACAAATCTGTTCATTCTTCCAGCACTCAATGGTATTTTTAATATTCTTGGCTAGTGTCATCTTGATGGGTTGAAACACTATCTCGCTCTAGTGTTGATGTACATTTTTCTGATGCCTAATTATACTGAGTATCTTTTAAGGTAATCATTTAATTTTTATGGCATTTTGAAAAGATGTCAATGAGGTCTATTTAATTTGTGTTCAGATGGAAACACATAACTCAAACTAAATATGTGACAGTAGAAAAAGAATCCATTTTATCCTAAATACTTGAGATATTTATACAGCCTACTCAAGTTTTTATCAACATAGATAAGGTGCCTGTGGTGGTGGTGGTGGTGGTGGTGGTTTTTAAGAGTTAATCTCTAAATAGGGGGCTGCAGTACTGAGCACTGAATCTCCTTTGCTTGATTAATTTTTATGTTAGGGAAGTAATACAAGGATTCCATCAAATGACCCATCAGTTTGAGGAAAAAGCATATCAGAATTGATGGTCAAAGCCTATATGGCTTTATGGTTTAGTCTCTAGGGGTATGTAACGCTCTTGTGAAAATAGTATTCCTCATGATAATAACGAGGAACTGGTGGGCCTCCAGGGCTGGGAGCTGAACTGAGGGGCAGTTCTACCCTGTCTAATAGGGTCACTATGAGTTGGCAAAGACTCGATGGCTGTCAGTTTGGTTTGTTTGACTTGAGTACTGGCATTCAGTGTGTTTATCGAAATCAATAAATTACAAGCATTTAGATGTCTATTTTTTACATACAAAATTAAAATCCCCCAAGCCTCTGAAAACTGCGAAGATTTCACAGCACTAGGTTGGTACTCTCCCATCCAAGAATCAGTGAAACTGGCAGGGTGTGAGGCATTCAGGCTCCCTCAGTTCCTCCTACTGCCTTCCCTGACCCTGGTCACTTGCTTCTATTACCTCTCTTGGACCTTACATGCATTTGAATTAGAACACCATAGAGTACAGTGCTCTACATGTGCAGCAGCTCTAACCATGTCACTCTCGGTCTCTATGAAGCCTCTTCCAACAAAATTCAAATGCGATTGTATGTGCACACATAAACACACGCATGCACCAGAGCACCCTTCTTAACAGAGAGTCAGGAGGGTCTCTTATTTGCTGTCCTCACTTTGGACACAAGTCCCTTGATGATGAGTAGGAGAAAAGGAACATCAGGTAGTGGGGGAAACCCTAAGGAGGAACAGAGGAGAGCTTTAACTAGGAATAATGCTACTAGGGGAATGATGGCATGTGAGGAAAATTAGATACTTCCAGACTGTCAGATTTTTCCATACAGCAAAATTAACTTTTCTAGTTTTGTCTAAAACTGGCCCCAGGAAATTTCAAATAGCACATCTCAGATTATCTAACCTACAAAGGAGTAGCCGGCCTTCCCCCCACCCCCACCCCACCCCCGCCAAAAAACCAAGCGGTACAAAGCTCCACTGGGTACACATTTCAAAATATACATTCTCCTGTTTGGGCAGGCATCTGGCAACTTGCTCTGAGCTAGTGCACCCACACTTTTTCCCCAAGGTCATTGCTGGTGACAAGACCTTGTGCTCTTCTCACAAGCCAGAATGCAAACATAAATCAAGTCAGTGTAAGACGCCATCATCACCTCACTCAAATACACCTCGTCAAGTGAACTCAAACTTCAAGAAGATGCTCATTTGTTTGGTTTTGTTGATGTGAGGGTGATAGTGCATTTGGAGTTTAGTCATTGCACTAGGTCAGACTGTTAATCAAGCTTCCTATATAGAGGTTCTGAAGATATTGTGTAAGAAGGTCTGAGTTGTCTGGCTAGACCAGAGCTTGCACACTGCTATTGACTAGAAGTTCCGACACACAGAATCCAGGACAGATAAACCCCTCAGGACCAATACTGAGAGTAGCAACACCACGAGGGAAGGTAGGGGGGAGAAGCAGAAGAAAGGGGAAACCAATCTTAATGATGGACATACAGCCCCACTCCACCACCCAGGGGAACAAACAGCAGAAGTTTGGGTGAAGGGATACAGCAGAGGCGTAAAATATAAAAATAAAAAGTATGTATAAAGTATCAGTGGTTCACGTGGGTGGGAGGAGGGGAAAAAAGGAGCTTAAGGACAAAGAACATGTTTGGAAATGATGATAGCAATGTATGTACAAATGTGCTTCATACAAATTGGTGTATGAATTGTTACAAGAGCTGTAAGATCCCCCAATCAAATGATTTATTTAAAATAAAAAGGACTGATTAGTGGTAGACAGGGGACTGGTTTTGCCACCATGACAGTGCACCTGCTCACACAAAAAAAACAGCATGCCTCTATCGCCCGATCTGATCCCAGCACACCGAGGCAAAATACTAAGGGTGTACAACAGAACAGGAAGGGGAACAGAGCAACGAAGTCCCCAGGGAATACCAAAAATAGACTTTGGGGCCAGGGCTAGCTGACCCATCATACTCTATGAGAAAACACTCCTAAAGGCCAACAAACAGTCCTTGAACTAACTAAAGCTTTTCTTGCTTGTGTTTTGTTTTGCTTTTTGTCATTGGCTTGTTGGTGGTGGTGTTGTTCTTTTGTTTCATTTTGTTGCTTGGGTTTGCTCTGTCTCGTTTTTGTGCATGCTATGATTTCCACAGGTCTGTCTAAATGAGATAGGCTGGATGAACAATCTGGAGGAGAAAACAATGGGACTGACAGCTGGTGGGGGGGGGGAGATGGGAAAGGGGGATGTAGGGAAAAAGGAAGTGCTGTTAACAAACCCAGGGACAAGGGAACACCAAGTGATCCAAATAGATGGTGAGGAGGGTGTAGGAGGCTTGGTAGAGTGTAACCAAGAGTAATGTAACCGAGAGGAATTACTGAAACACAAATGAAGGCTGAACATGAGAGTGGGACAATCGGAAAGTAAAAGGAAATCAAGGAAAGAGGTAGGAAGCAAAGGGCATTTATAGAGGTCTAAATAAAGGCATGTGCATATGTAAATATATTTATGTATAACGATGGGGAAATAGATCTATATGCATATATTTATAGGTTTAGTATTAAGGTAACAGATGTACATTGGGCCTCCATTCAAGTACTCCCTCAATGCAAAAATACTTTGTTGTATTAAAGTGGCATTCCGTGATGCTCACCTCCCCAACACAATTGCTGGAGGCAAATGGGTGCATAAGCAAATGTGGTGACTAAAGTTGATGGTGGTCGGCTATCAAAAGTTATACATTCTGGGGTCTTAAAAGCTTGAAGTTAAACAAGTGGTCATGTAGCTGAGAAGCAACAAAGCCCACATGAAAGAAGCACACCAGCATGTGTGATCACGAGGTGTCGGAAGAATCAGGTATCAGACATCATCGGAACAAAAAAATCATATCTTTGTGAATACGGGGGAGTGTGGAGTGAAAACCCAAAGCTCATTTGTAGATAATTGGACATCCCCTTACAGAAGGGTAGCAGGGAGGAGAGGAGCCAGTCAGGGTGCACTGTAGCAACAATGAAACATACAACTTTCCTCTAGCTCCTAAATGCTTCTTCCCCCACAACTAAAATGATCCCCATTCTACCTTACAAATCTAGCTAGACCTGAGGATGTACACTGGTACAGATAGGAACTGGAAACACAGGGAATCCAGGGCGGATGATCCCTTCAGGACCAGTGGTGAGAGTGGCAATACGAGGAGGGTAGAGGGAGGGAGGAATGGAAAGGGGAAACCGATGACAAGGATCTACATATAACCATCTCCCTGGGGGACAGACAACAGAAAAGTGGCTGAAGGGAGATATTGTATAGTGTAAGATATGACAAAATAATAATTTAGAAATTATTCAGGGTTCATGAGGGATGGGGAATAATTATCAGTTGATGCCAGCGGATTAAGTGGAGAGCAAATGTTTTCAGAATGATGAGGGCAATGAATGTACAAATATGATGTATGTATCAATTGTGATAAGAGTTGTATGAGGCCCCAAAAAATGATTATAAAAAAAGAGAAAAGAAATAACAGTATGAAAACATCCCCCCAAAAAGTATGCCTCTCTTGTCCCTCATATCTTAATCACCTGAACTCACTCCATGTGACTTCTTTCTGTTTCCATGAATGAAGGACAGTGGTTTGACAACACAGAAGAGGTGGGGGTAAAAACAAGGGTGTCACCCAAACTGCTGAGTTTGAAAAATGTTTCCAAGAATGTAATCACAGATTAGACAAATGTGTGAAGTGTAATGGAGAGTACTATGAAGGGGATAAAAAATTTAAATGCATAGTTTTGAAAAAATTGTAGTTTTTGTCGGGTTCCCCCTAGTAGCTTCCAATTTCATAGCAACTCAAGCCATCACCATACATCAAACTGACAGAGAAGGGGTGGGTTTTGTGTGTAGGTGGTGTTGGTTATTGCACAGCGGCAAGGGACTTCTGGTGGCATAGTAGCTTATGCCTTGGTTGTCAACTGTAATGTCAGCAGTGGGGAACCACCAGTCAGTCCTCAGAAGAAAAGGATGAGGCGTTCTACTCCCATAGAGTTAGCCTTTGGGAAACCCACAGAGATAGTTCTGCTCTGATCTCATAGAGTCGCTATGGCTCAGCATCGACTCCATCGAAGTGAGCTGACAAACTAAAGGCAGGAGATCTGAAAGAGGATGCGGAGACGTTGTCTCAGGTACTTTGGACATATTACTATGGTGGAACCAGTCCTGCAAGAAGGGCAACATTTTTGGCAGAGGGTTAGCAAACAAGAGGAAGACCCTTACTTAGGTGGATTGACACCGTGGCTGCGAGAATCGGCTCAAATACAGTAACAAGTGCGAGGATGGCGCAGGACTGGGCTTTGTTTCTCTCTCTAGTGCACAGGCCCCTATGAATCCGAACTGACTCCAGGGCTCTACAATATCAACTACTACAACCCTGAAGTTCAAACCTACCCAGTGGCTTCCCAAAAGGGAGGTGTGGCCATGTGCCTCTGTAAAGATGACAGCTAGGGAGCCCCTGCGGGGCAGTTCTACTCTGTGGCACAGGGGCAGCCAGGTGTCGGAATGTGCTTCACAGCAAAGGGTGTGCTTTGTCTCAGTTTGTGCCTGCTGCTGTTTATGCTATGCACTGAGTTTAACATGTGACTCTCAGGAGCGAATGAATGGAAACACACCCATGATGCTTCCATGATGCCAGATGCAAGCTGACACTGTTTCTGAGTTCTGGGCATATTATTTTTTCAGAGATAATTTCCTGTAGCGGTGACACACCGAGTCCTATTTCATGTAAAAGCATCAGCAGCAGAGGAAAGCACTGCACAGAGAGAAGACTATGACACGTAACAGGCTTTCCATAGAGGAACAAAAGGGTGGATGTCTTGGGCTGCACTCTTTTCTTGTATACAGACAGTAAACAAGCTGAACACATCTCACCTAAGCATAACATTACAACTACTTGAAGCCCAGCTCAGGCATCTGGAGAAGAGGCAGCAAGGAAGGATGGGAGAGAGTTAATGGGCTGGGCGTCCCCAAAGGTGCAGAGTGGGAATCAAGGGAGGATCCAGGAGGAGCCAAGGCTTCTGGCAGAAGTCTGAGAGGAGAGCAGCAGAAAGGAGCTGCTCTCTGGGTCCTCACAGATGTAGCCAGTGAGAGAGCAGCAGTGCTGCCCCCTGGCGGCGCGCCGAAGGCAGGGCCGCTTCCCCCAGGGCTGGAGAGCTCTGGGGAAAGACAAATCCTGTCACTTTGGATGCCAAGTAAGGGGGCACTGTGTGCCGGTGGTGTACCTATGTTGGCCAAAGCGCTGCCCACTGTGCATTTGCTTCCCACAAGCACAGTTATCCTTCCTCGTGCATCCAGGAAAGACAGTTCTAGAAAAACACAAGCAGTAAAATAAAACACTGCCAGGTCTCGAACCATCCTCACCATTGTTACTATGCCCACTGATGTAGCCGCTGGTTCGAGCTGTTTTATTGCCCGTCCTCCACTTTTTGCCAAGCATCATGTCCTTCATGGACTTGATGTCCCTTCAGGGACTGGTCTCTCCTGACAGCACGTCCAAAGATATCAAATGAAGTCCAGCCATCCTTTGTCCCCATGTTCTCTTGGCAGTCCTTGTACTTTTATTGCTCAGTGTCTGATTATTTGGGACCAGGCCTTATTGCTGCCCCTTCCTCACCTTGGCCCCCAATCCCGACCCCAAGCCCTGCACATCCACTGTGTGAAACCTCCTGTTCCTGTAACCATCCCTGTGCTTTTGTGTGGGGGGTCTAGCTGGGTTCCCCTGGCAATTCGCCAGCTGCCCTTGGGAAAGTTCATGGAGTCGGCTAAGTAGTAGAAAAGCCAAACGTCCAGCTGAGATTGGTTTACTCCCTAGCACCCTTGGGCAGGAGCACAGCCCCACTCCCGGTCCCAGGTAGCCAACGACCACACCTAGGTTCTCCGGACTTGGCAGCTGTAACATGTGGCCTGGGCTTCCCCTTCATTTCCTGCTCCTTTCTGGCTTGCTGTCTGACTTTTCTTTGTGGAATTAAAGCTGCAAATTGACAGGATCCCATAAACACTCTAAAGTCACAAAAAAACACCAAATGCCCACCCAAACATGTGAAACTTCAAAAAATCATCCTTAGAAGATTCCCAAACCCTAAACATTCCTAAACCCCGTATATGCCCTGAAAACACCATGAAAGCCCTAAGAAAACCTAAAATGCTGGGGGAAAAAACACATATAATATTAAAAATACCCTAAAATCCCTAAGGAACTCTGTAACATCACTAAAAACACCATACTGTGCTGAAAAATACCTATACACTCTAAAAAACCACCCCTAAATCCCTTAAACACTCCCTAAAATCTTATAAAACACCCTAAAAACCCCAAACCACCCGAATGCCCAAAACACACCTTGAACGTCCACAAACAACCTAAAAGCCCTAAAAAATCACATGCCACCAAAAAGCCCTAAATGACCGCAAAATTCCAACTCATAGCCAGCCTATAGAGGGCTTCTGGAGCTGTCAGTCTTTTATGGGAACAGCTTTATCGTTCTCCCAAGGAGAAGTTGGTAGGTTTGAAACCCTGACCTCATGTTTAGCAGTCTAATAATTGCTGGACAGTGCCACCAAGGCTCTACTGGTGTAGTGGGTTACACATTGGGCTGCTAACCTCAAGGGAAACGGTTCAAAACCACCACCCACTCCTTGGGAGAAAGAAGCAGCTTTCTTTCTATTCCCCTAGATTTCTCATTGAAGGTGTAAAGTAACCTGTTAAATGCTCGCAGTGGCAGCAGCAATGTCTCATAACCATGGGGAAATGTGGTTCAGAAACTTCAGAAGCAAGCATCCACCAGTAGGTGACTGACCAGCAGTATTGACTTGGGCAAAGAGAAGGTGACATGGAAGGGTAAGGAGAAGAATGCGTGCAGAGGGCAGGTTGGCAGCTGAGCCTAAGTCCAGTAGAAACAACAGAAGAATGGCCTGTTCCTGGAAGGGCCACGGGAGATGGTGCGACTTCATGTAGCCCCCACTTACATGTGTAACAGCAGCAATTGCCTGAACACGTGGTCTCCCCAGGGAGGAGCCTTTGTGTGGTGTTAAGATGCTGTTACTGTCTGTTGTACTGTGGTGGCCTGCATTTGGCTGTAATGGTGGAAATTTTGCAGCCAGTAGTTCAAATGCCTGCTGGGTCACTCACTGCAAGTAGACTTCAGCAGTTTCCAGACAGAGAGACGAGGGAGGAGGACCTGGTCTTCCACTTCTGAAAGAACTGGCCAGTGTGAACCTTGTGAATGGCAGAACACTATACCTGAACATGAGTACCGCAGGCTATAAGGCATGATGGATTGACACAGTGGCTGCAGCAATGTGCTCAAACATAGGATAGTGCTGGCCTGGAAAATAGTTCATCGTCCATTAAAAAAATCATTATATAGGGGCTCATACAACTTTTGTTGTTGTTTTTCCCTAAGGGAGAGCAGTGTATTGGTACACTGAGAGGTATATAGATCAATGGATTCGAACAGAAAAGCTACACATATATTCACCAGTCAACAGGAAACTAGCCTTCGAAAAAGGACACAGAAATATCCAAAGGGACAAATTCTGCTTGCTCAACAAATGGTGTTGGACAAACTGAGATACCGTATGTAGGAAAATGAAGCAAGCCCCAAACCTTCCCCCATGCACAGAAATTAACTGAAGAGGGGTTAAAACCTGAAAGTAAACCTCCGGGCTATCATAATCAATTTTTCGATGACCTCATGGGTCAGAAATCATTGTAGGAACGCCAAAGCGTTCTTGTGTTCAACGTCTACATACATAGCAGGTGCTCCAGTAAAGGGGAATCTTGGTGGAGCTGGCTCATCCATTCCTGAAGAGAGTAGAGCACCACGTTGGCCCATCACAGAGCTCAGGTGTAGAATCTTCCTCACTGTCATCCTTTATCTCAGCAGTGTCAGTGTTGGATTATGAATTTCCCAAAGAACCAGTATCGCTCAATTCTGTGCACAATGCTGACTCACTCTCGCTGTTATTTCACTGGTCTAAAAACCCATTTAGGTTAAAATGACACTTTTTTGATGCCATGACCTAAAATTTTTAGTGAGAAAATGTTCCTAATGACATTACTTGGGTCTTCCTCTAATCCTGATGCCATGTTCTTTTTCACATAGACCAGCTTCTTGTATAAATTGCTCAGCATACAGATGGAATAAGAACAGTGAAAGGATACAACCCTGATGCACACCTTTTCTGATTTTAAACCATGCAGTATCACCTTGTCCTGTTCACAGTCTCACCTGGTTCTATCTCTTGGCCTTTGTATAAGCTCCATATGAGTACAATGAAGTGTTGTGCAATGCCCATTCTTTTCCATGGTATCCCCGAGATCCACCTCCTTCCACTCGTGCTTTCCAGAATGTGGGGTTGGGACAAAGCCTGGATAGTCTCATGGCAAGACCAGATCAGGAATGGAGCTGAGCCGGGAGCAGCTTTATTTGCTTGCTCCAGGGAAAGTCTGCCAATGTGACTAAGCCTCAGGGGCTTTCTACAAATGATAAAGGTGAATCCCTCTCTCGTTACCCACTGATCATCTCTGAGCCTCTTGCTCTCATATCCCTTGCACAGACCTCTACCATTAGATGGACAATTCGGTAACGTTTGAACACTTTTCTGATGCTGAGCCTGGGGAGCAACTAATAGCTGAGTAAATATTGATTGAAAGATGGTGAGTGGAAGAAAATAGCTTTGCCAGGTCCAGGTTGTGATGGAGATGAGAGTGTTACCAAATCCTGCTGTCCCCATGGTGGGTTTGCTGTATTGTGCCCAGTCCTGAAAGTCTGAGCCAGGAGTTTTAACGTGGCCCCTTTCAAAACATATAGGTGGAATTCTTGGACCATGAGCTGTCCATAAAGTGTGGCTTTACCAAGGTGATGTCCGCCCTGGAACGAAACAACCCAAGAACCTAGATCTTTGTGAAGGTGTTGGTAAGGGATGCCGCGGAAATCATAAACTTGACTGAAAGCAAAGGAAACTTTGCCTTCATGTGTCTGCAGCTGGACGAAGTGGTGCTGGAGCACACCCTCCTTTGCGATTCTTCTTGTTCTTTTTATGAGCTGCTCCCTGGCCTGTGCAGTCCCGTAAATCTGGAAACTCTTTGCTGGTGGGGGCAATTGTTATATCCTCCCCCCAGATCCAGATGTCTTGTCCATGGTCAGTGCGCAATCCTTGTCAGCCAGAGGAGTGGGGCATCTAAAGGCAGGCAGGGGTCACATGCTTTTTTTCTACACTTTCTAGAAAGACCAGAGCTAAACATCTTGCAGCCCTTTTCATGGCCTCTTTCTTTTCTATATTTATTTTCCAGGAAAGAGGAGAAGAAACGCGACAGCATCTACTAACAGCAAGTCAAATACCATCGTGTGTGTTCAGAGGGCAGGCTGGTACTCATTTGCCTAACTCATCAGTCCCATCGTGCCATGTCCATGTTAGATTGTTTAGGGAAACAGATGACATATGTTATGATGCTAAATAAGCTGAAACAGTGCCAGGATGGAGGCAGAAGGGGTTTATTTGTTTGTTTTTAAATGAAACATGGCTTTCTAGTGACTTATTGTGGTGGGGAAGGGGGGCACCGAGGGCAACAAGACATGGTTGTGACAGTGGTCTGGGAATTGAGACAAATCATTGCTTCTGCAGCAGAGATGAGCTGCCTCTGACCTGTCAGTTACTTGGAGGGAGACTCTGCATTTGGTCAGACAAGTCTTAGTTGGAGATGGTACCAGCTTTCCTCCTGAGCCTCTGTGGTTCCCTTTGGACTACACAGGCCCGAATCGCTTTTAGCTGAGCAACAGCAAATGGCAACACAGACTTGCCATATTGCTCTTTTGCGTACACTCTTTAAAAATCGTACTAAATATACATGCATCAAAACATTCGTCACTTCCACGCTCTACAAGATTATAACTAAGTGGCATTCTGCATGTTGTTCATATTATCATCCTTACCCATTCCAAAATTATGTCATCACCCTTATGGAAGCTCAGTATCGTCTCAGGGATGGCACTTCCCCTCCAGGCCCTACTGGGTTAGGCTGGGTTGACTAGAGAAATAAATCCAAGGACACTCATATAGGTATAAGAAAGACTCCACCTCACTTATTTGTCCAATTGACATGGCATTATGTAACAACCATACTTACCTTCCTACCTATCCCTGGAAACAATTGGAAGATGTTTGTCTCTATTCATTTTCCTAGCCTAGATATTTCTTGTAAGTGGAATTAAGCAAAATGTGTCCTTTTTGAAGCTGATTTATTTCACTCAGCATAATGCTTATGAGGTTCATTCCTCTTGTAGCCTGTGTCAAGAGTTCATTTCTCTTTATGGCTGAGTAGTAGTCCATTGTATATACCGTAGGCAACATGTTTGACTTATCCATTCACCTATTGATGGGTATTTAGACCGTTGACACGTTTGCGAGATTGGGAATAATGTTGCAAGGGCCATCTGTGTATTTGTATCTATTTATGCGCTTGCTTTTAATTGCTTATATCCTTCATTTCCTTTTCTTTCCTTGTTAGACTCAGTATGATCCCCTTCTGCCCATCCTCTAGCCTCACAACCTCTGTGTCTGATGTGCCAGGATCTCACCAGGAGCCTTAACACCAAGATTCTGAGCCCTGACTGAGCATTCTGATCATCCAGGGAATTGAATATTCCGGAGCACACAGAAGATGAAGTTATCAAAACTCCTTAGGCATAACCGAACAACTGGAGGGAGTGCTTTATTGGGCTTGGGGGCTGGGGATTATAGTTGTGAAGGACACCAAGAACAATTGTCATTACCTAGACTGTAAAGACTATGGTCGACATCCACGCTGGTGCGTAGCAGCTGGATCTCAGAAGCTCACAAGTGGCCATCTAGGTGGCAAGTATTGTCACCCTCACTCTGGAGGAAAGAGTGGTGAGTGGACCACATGAACATTAGACTTCATGACTCTGAGCACAGAATAACTAGATGATCTCCAACTATCAATTCCAACTTCTTTGAAAGGGATCACATCAAAAGGTCCTAGATAGTGAAGCAAAATTCACAGTCATAAAAGAGAACAGGCTTATTGGCTGGATAGGGACTAACAGAACCTCTGAAATGATGGTCCTTATTCACTAAGTTTGAAAATGAACTCCTACCTGTGGTTCAATATTCAGCCAAATAATAGATTGGTCTATAATGGGAGCAATTACTCAAGTGAGGCACACAAACCTGAAAACAGCAAACCATTTGATCTCAAAAGGGCAGTATTAATCCAAGGCCCAAGTTCAGACGGGTAGGAAGAGAGGAGGAAGGGAAACAGAAGACATAAGTAGGGAGTGGAATAAGTCATATTATATTGTGGAGATTGCAATAAGTGGCATAAAACACAATGTGTATGAATTGTTGAATAAAAAACTGATGATCTTGGTAAACCTTCACCCAATTCACAATAAAAACTTATGAGAGAGAAAAAAATCCAAGCACCTAGGCTGCATTCCAGGCCAATAAAATCGGACTCAGTGGAGATGGGACAAAGATGTCTTTTGGACAGCTCTCTGGCGATCCCAATGAGCACACAGGCTGATACCCACCATCTGGAAACTATGGGGTAGCTGCTTCTCCGGTAATGCCTCAGGGGAGCGCTTGGGTCCGTCAAAGAATGCGGGATGATGAAGGGGCAAAGGTCATCAAACCTCACCCACAGCTTTACACTGGGGGGCTGCTCTCTGAGGAATGTGGGAAGGGTCCACTTGCATGCTGTCTCTGTGCAGCAGATCCAACAGACTCAACACCTTTCCAAAGCTGGCAAGAAAGTCCGAGAGACTAGATGTGGGCACCACGCTGTGAGTTTCCCAGAAGGCACGACACAGATTGAGAGCAGTCACGGGAACACAGACTCCTCCGGAAATGCTGCCATGCGCAGAACATGCATCTCTAATTTCATTTCACACTGACTCAAGCATTCAGTCCTTTTTACGAAAACCCAGCTTCTCATTACAGTAACCGGTTTAAAATGACAATCTTCTGTTGAGCAAGTCTAAGAAATGACCTTCCTTTATTTTACATGGTATAAAAATTCAGTTTCCTAGGCCGATGGGCTCTAGGGACAGGTGTTTTTATGTACTAGACATGGCTTTCAAAGTTCTTCAATTGCCTAAATTAATAACGACTTTTTTCCTTTGGCTTTTCTAAGGGACACATTAATTTCAATCTTTTTCTAAGGAAGTGAATCTCTAGCTATCTCATTGGGATAACTTTCTGCCTTCAGAGTAGAATTTGAAATAATCTGCAAGGTTACCCCTTCCCCACCCTGCCCCAGCAGCCCAGCCTCTTTCTTCCTTCCAGCCTCCAGCCACCGGGGTTTGGTTGGGAAAGGAGATGCAGAAGGGAGTCTCTGGATTTTTCTATCTAAAGGTTGGCCACAACCCCCAGTAGACCAAATGTAATTCATTATGGGGCGTTTTGGTTTTACTACATTAAGAGATATCCTTAGGGAAATTACAAACAAACAGAAATAGGAAGACTTTATATTTTATTAAGGGATGTACTGCTCAGTCTCATTATATTTTAAAAGACAAAGTATAAAAAAAAATCTGGCTCCATTTAAAATGTCCTGACTAGCAGAACTTAAAATACACAAATCTTAACATGAAAGTCTAGATGAATAAATAAAATAAACAACGAAACAGCTTTCTCAGGAAAAGCCATAATAAAGAGCTCGACTACTTTTTGAGCTGTTTAAGATGCTCGTGTTAAAGGGAAAAGAGTATCATTGTTGACTTTGAAATGTAGAACCATTTGCTTAATTCAGTGATGCTAAAATGGGCAGTTTGGCTGAAGAAAGAAATTGGCTTGTAGCATTTGATGAGCAATTTCTTCTTTTGAATATAGAAATGACCAGGGATGCGGACACCCTTTTTATTCTTTTGAGGACCCTCTAACCAAGAAATCTTTTAAATGATCATTACACAGTGAATGCCTGGAGGCTCTGGAAACTATTTCTTTTGACATTATTATAAGCTCAAAATGATTCACCAATGTAAAAGAAGAAGAGAAAAAGCAATTAAATACTAAGCTGTAAACACTGGAAGCTTTTCTGTGCTGAAAATAATTGAACAGAGTTTTTTCTTTTTTTAAGTAATAGTGTCCAAAGAGATTCAATGATCTTATTGCTTATGGATTTGGAGCTTAACTATATTCCTTATTTTAAATTTGATATTAGAATAGCAAGATTATAGACCATGATACAGTGTGACTTGGAGAAGTATCATTTCATTAAATTATCAAGTTAAGGCTCAAGGAGCCTGGTGGAATGTGTGTGACCATGAGGCCGACCAGTTGGAATCCGCTAGTGGCTCACAGAGAAAGATGCGGTTCTCAGCTCCTGTAAAGATTTAGAACTTCGGGAACCCACAGGCATAGTTCTGCGTTGTCCTTTCAGGGGTCCTCAAACTTTTAAAACAGGAGGCCAGTTCATTGTCCCTCAAACCCGCTGGAGGGCCGGACGATAGTTTAAAAATAAAACTATGCACAAATGCCTATGCGCACTGCACATACCTAATTTGAAGTTAAAAAAAACGGGGCACAAACACCCGGCGCGCTGAATAAATGTCCTCTGAGGGCCATGCGGCCCGCAGGCCATAGTTTGAGGACCCCCTAGATTGATATAAGTCAGAATTGACTTGATAGTGTTAGGTTTCTGGGGTGGTTGACCTCAGTTCTTGCTTAGCAACGCTGAAAGAATTCATATGGCAGAAGCAGTTTTGTAAATCCAAGTGAATGTTATGGAAGAAAGTTTCAGGTATCGCAGTCCCCAAAAGTCCCCAGTATCACCGGAAAGCACGCCGGGCTGCATGGCAGGGGTGGGGAAAGTTTGCAGCTGAATATGGCGGTTTCATGGGAGGAATACCTGAGCAGGAGTGCAGAACCAGCTGAGGAGCCACGGCAGGAACCCCCAAGGGCCTCACCCTCCACTTGCAGAGCACGTGAACAAGGGAGGGCGACAAGGAGCCCAGGCCTACTTCTATCACCTCCCAACACCACTGGAGGACATTGGTCGATCGTATTGGTTGATTTTGGTGCACTTTTGTGAAGTCCTATTCTGTATGACCAGGTGGACCTTCCACCTGGGTCTACATGACTTGGGTCAGAGCATGCTCAGTTCTGAATTTTGCCATAGGTGTCTAATGAGTGTGCCTGATGTATTTCCAACCCCTTTGTTGTGGCCCGGACAGCTCATTTTCGTTTAGTGCTGGCATTTGGGAAGACAAGCCCTAATCTAGCAACCTGTCAAGAGCAGTAAGTGAATGGAATTACAACTCAACTCATAGCCATAAATTCAATTCGGACTCATAGCGACCCGAGAGGACAGGGCAGAATTTCCCCCTCAGGATTTCTGGGGCTGGAATTCTTTACAGGAATAAAAGTCTCTTTTTTCTCCCTCCCAATGGCTCCAAAGGACTGACCTTGCAAGGAGATGTCCAGCGGGTGGCAGCAGGCTCCTTCATTGAAAATCTCTGCTAGTTTCTGAAGCGGGAGGGAAATTTTGAGGAGGCCGTCTGTGGCAGAGTTAACTCCCCATTAAAGCCAATGAGCTTTTCCACATCTCTCAAAAAACAAACAAAAAAACCTAAAGTGACTACTTCAGATTAATATGCTGTAGGTAGAACCACCTCCCACTCACCAAACCAAACCAATCAACCAACCAACCAAACAAACAAACAAACAAACAAAAAAAACCCCAAATCCTGTTGCCTTCAAGTCAGTTCTGACTCATGCTCACCCCTTGTGGTACAGAGTACAATTGTTGCATGAGGTTGGCTAGGCTGTACCCTTTATGAAAGCAGATGACTCCTTCCTTTTGTGGTACAGCTAGGTGGTTTGAACTGATAACCTTTATATAAGCAGCCCTATCCAGCGATCTATGTCAACTAAAGTGTCAAAGCATGTAAAGACTGATCCACAACCCCCACTTCTCTCTTCCTCTTCTGTGATGACCTGGAATCCACCTTTTGATCTGGTGGCACCATATTTGTGAAGCAGCCCGAATCACTGACGGACGGTGTGCAGGACAAACACCCTGTAGAATTGCCCTTCCAGTGTCAGAATTTGCATGAACAAGAATAAACTTCTAGATTTTAAGCCACTGAGGTTCCAGGGGTAGCTTCTTTCTGCAGAACAGACTAGGCTACCCTGCCTGATCATCTCTTCACAGGGTTTTTGTGGAGAGCTACTGGAGCAGCTCGATCCAGGGGAGCTGCCAAAGCAGATACCTACACTTTATCTGGGATTGTAGGTTGTAGTACCAAAGTTTTTATTTGCCCGGGAGGCACTGAGTACATTTTTTTTCTTCTGAAAACAGGACAATATGTACGTAAGTTTGGAGACATATGTAGCTGGAGCTGAAAGTCCTCTTACCTTGCAGTTTTCTTTGGTAGAGATAGACTTGTTCTTAATGAAACCCATGACAGTCAGTGTCACAAATGACTTCTGAGGAGAGGCCAAACAGCTAAGTCAAGGCCAGCCTACCATTCTCTTAAATGCTGTCTCATGCTCTCATCTGCTCTGACGTGTCTGCTCAGGGGCATGTGGCAGCCACTGGGCGGGCCTTACCATTGGCACTGAAAATCATTGTAGGGGATATTAGAGGATTTACATCAAGAAGACCTGACTTCCTGGCCATTGCTCGGGGGCCACAGTTCCCAAGACAATCAGTGTCAAGGGCAAAACAAAATAAAACATGACGAGGGCTCTGGGGCTGGGTTGAGCTGGATATGTAACCAAAGCCCCTTTCTACCAGAATCTTCCCAAGAGGAGATTGCTCTTTTCCATAGCTAAACAATTTTGTTTAACACACGTTCTGCTGAGGAACCTTCTGGGAAGCAGAAGAAAATAAATCTGCCTTCCTTTGAATTAAGCTGGGTTGGGTCCAAGCCCTGTGTAGTGTCTATTCTTCTCATAACATCTAAAGGAGTCTGATTTCACCATTCTTAGCTATTAAAAAAAAAGTTCCAGGCACAATAATTCAATTTAAAATTACACACTAGGAGTAGTTCATATTTAATACACTTTATACAGGTATTACAGGTACAAGGGACGTACTTGTTAACTGCCAGGTTGCTGGCTTGAACCAACCAGCTACTCCACAGGAGGTACTGTGTTTCTGCGAAGATATACAGCTTGGAAGCCCACTGGGAGAGCTCTCCTCTGGCTTGAGTCTGAAGGTGCTTGACAGCAGTAGCCTTTTGTTTTTATAGAGGTATAAAGCTTTCTTTCTTTTTTTTTTTGGTATAAAGCTTTTTAGAACAACAAAAACAATTCCTTTTGGAAGTAAGCCAGAGCTAAAACCACAAGTTACATGCTTTACTTTTTTTCTGTCCTGCTGCTGGCAGCCACCCTTTCATCGATTGTGCACACCAGCATGGTGGTGAAGTGGTGAACTCTGCGCTCTCACTCCCCTGGCTTCACCCTCGGTCTCCTCACTCATCGTGTGGCTTCACCCAACGCACGGAGCCTCCTGCAGGCTCCTCACCCTGTGTGTGTAAAAGTGCGAAGGAGACAGACTTCCTCAGAGCTGTGCTTTAGAGAGAATCCTCCTCACATACTCAGCACCGCCTTGAATAGGGCAGCACTGCATACATGACAGCTACTTGATGATTGTTGATGGTGGTGGTGGTGTGTTTGTACGGATAAAAAAAGAGCCCTGAATGGTTATGTAACAAGTAAGGGAATAAATAGATCTTCCTTCATCCACCTTCATCTTTCATTGTTCTATCACTCTCTGATTGCAATATTAGAGGCTAAAATGGGCAGAATTCCCACCTCTGAACAAAGTTTGTGCACATGGGTGTGCATGCTTGTGTGTCCATGTGAGTGGGCCTGTACAATGTGTGTGCACGTGTGTGTGCACATGTGCACTGGAGCCTGGCAGCAGCAGGGGAGGCGCCTGTCTCTGTTCAGCAGTATCTGACGGCTGCTGCAGGGGTAATGAGAAGTGATTGATGATCTGTTCAGGGAGCTCCTGGGGTGGACTCAGGGAAGGAGCAGCAAAGAAGACATACTCATCTCCCCCGTATTTAGATGAGGTGACGGAGGTGGGTGGTAGAGGAGCAGCTACTCAGTAATGAGATAACAGGGGAAAGGCCTTGGATGAGGTGCCAGACAGCCCTGCTTTCCCAGAGAGGGTGGGGACTGGGAATGAGGCTGCATCCTGCCTAATCAGTTACAGTTGCTCTGTCACTCTGGAGAGGGAGGCAGATGAGGCAGGGAGCTTCCGGAATCTCTCATCTCCAGTCCTTCTAGGTGGGTGTGGGAGCGTGTGAGGACGGCCACACTGGAGGGTCAGGGTTGATCGCCTTGCAATGTGGAGCCCGGCCTGGACCTGCGTTGTGAAGGGTGACTAAGGAGCTCTGGGGGCAGGGTTCTGGGTGGGGGCTTTGTCTACTAAGACCCACAGCCGCGCCCTGTGTTGCAATGTTGGCATGCAATATGCAAAGACTTGAGACAACGTGAAATGGACCATCCACTTCACTTGGAAAGACAGGAGGGCTGAAAATCAGATTGGGAGATCTGATCTCATTTGCTGCACAGTTGTGAGAGGAGATATTCCTGGCTTCTCTCATGTTGGGAACCGGACATAATCAGCCTGACAAAACCAAGGCCATATTGCCTGCCCAGCAGGGCTAAAGCCACGTCACCTCAACCTTATCTTACCCTGACACACACCAGATGGCCCACCCTTGTCTGCTCCAGCACCGGACATTCCAACTGCAGACTTGCGGCCGCCTGCCCTGTGTGCTCTACACCCCCGCCCTTCCTTTTTTTTTATCTCCCCTTTGAACTCCCTTGTTTGTCTCACCCTTTATAGAGAGGCTAGTGTAGCAATAAACTCAGACCTTGACAAGAATCTGCTTGGTCTCGCTCCTCTCTCTCGCCCGTTTCTCTTTCAGGCTGGGTCCTCCTTGGAACCCCTCGAATAACTGAGTCCCTCTGGCATGAAGGAGGTGATACGAATGCATTGATAGCCTAGTATCTGTCAGCTGGGAGCCACAACATAGTGAGAGCCCTTATTAATCATTTGGAGATTAGCTGAGGGGTGGGAGAAGCCAGGCATGAGGCTTTCCAGGGCTGCTCAGCCTGCACAGGAGTCCTTTCCTGGGTTGGACAGAGGTGCTGCCATCTGAAAGCTCAGATAGAGCAGTTGGAAAATTAACTGACCTGGTACAAGATCTATTTACATATATCAAAAGATCCTGGGTAATAACATCTCATGTTTGTGCAGCATGCCACATTTGTCAAAGGGTTTTCTCATTTACTGTCTTACTTGGTCCTCAAACTAAGAGGCCTTTGGGCAGCTATTGATGTTTAATTTTGGAAGTGGTAACAGCTATGGGTATAGTACTGGGCTTGGAATCAGGCTGTGCAACCCACAGCAGGTCACTTAGCTGCTCTGGATTGGCTTTCTTCCTCTATGAAGGTCAGCGCTTGGACTAGACCATTTTCCCAGTGGCAGCTCTGCTGACATTTTGGTCAACATCATTTTTGTGGGGCTGTGTTGTTCCCTGCACCCGGATGCTAAGCGAGCATCCCTGGTCTCAGCCCACTAGATGGCAGTGGGGCTCCCTTCTTCAGAATGTCTCCAGGCATGGCAAATGTCCCCAGCAGAGCATGCTGCTGGGCTGGCGCACAGCAGGATGATGCACTCAATGAGTTGGATTTTAAGTTTTCAGGTACTTTACATGTCTGCACAGGGAGACTACATCAACAATTACCCAGCAGTCAATGGGTCATCACTGACCCTCTCTATAATTCCAACTGAGATCATGAAGCACCGACTGAGTTTCTGAGCTTAGCACCCTGCATGGCACAAGTTGTTTAGCACTCAGCTACAAACTAAAAGGTTGGCAGTTCAAACCTATCCAGAGGCCTCTTAAACAAAATCCTGGTGGTCTGCTTCAGAAGAGTTGGAGCCATGAACACCCCATGGAGTGAAGAGATATAAACATGAATGTGGATGTGACTCTAGGTATAGCTACAACCGGTAACCATGGAATCAACTACAGCATGGAATCAACTTCAACTCCTGGCCTCCTTGTGTGTCCAAGAAGAACTGTGCTCCCCAGGGTCTTGAAAGGCTGCTTGGTCTGAAGTAGATTTGCAGGCCCTTCTTTCTACGTGGCGCTGGGTGGCCTCAACCTTCCAAGCATGCTATTAAAAGCCAATCCGTCACCTGTGTGCATCACTGAAGACACACGGACACAGGGAGCAATGCCCTGGCTGGGGCACTGGAACAGCGCTGGCATGCAGTGAGTGCTGCCCAGTTAGCGAACAGGTCTTCCCTTGGTACTTTCTCAGGTCTGTGTGAAGCTTTCTAAGCATCCAGAGTTCTCGGCCTGATTCTGCTGCCAACTTGCAGTGTGACTTCGAGCTAGTCTCTTGCCCTCTCTGGGCTTGATAACAAAAGCAGGGCAGGCCAGACACAAATATCGTATGGCTAGCAGGGGAAAGCAGTTGAGGACACAATTGCAGATGGAGTTCATCCTTTGGACTCATCGCCCCTCCTCCCTAACACACCCCCCCCCCCCACTACACACACACCTTTTCAACTGCACCAGATGGGTTTTAACTTTCCGGCACCAGAAAAGCAGACCTTGAGTTTTTTCCTTTATGGAATGTAGGCCACCCCTGCTTATGTGTCACATTCAGTCCTCGTTCTTCTCCCTACTCTTGTCCCTCCTCCAGTCTTCAACAAGTGACTGCAGGGAGGTTTCCCAGCAGGGCTGTGCTCAAAGATTCATAATGCTGGGTTTTCCTTTAGTTCTCCACAGTCGGGGCTTGGAACAATCCAGGCATTACCTTATCAACTGCTCATTTTAGGTGGGAAGGACGGGGGCACTGGAAACACCGTATGGGCTCAATCCTTCTCTGCACGCATGTGAGGGGTTTCCAGGAGTTCGAATTTCAACTTAAGTGATTTATTTTTTGTTGTTTAATCGCATGCCTGTCATCTGCTGGACATTTCTTCTACAGTGTTTTGTTGTTGTTAACCCCATTTCTAAGATCAGAGATAGAAGGGTCAGGCACAATAGGCAGTTAAATTGACTCAATCTGGGGTGTGAACCTGCTTCTGTCTGGTTCCTCATAGCCCTCAGTCATTTTAATGGAGGTGTTGTGAAGGGTGTGGGTTCAGCAGCCACACACTGCCTCATCTCGCCTCCTCGTTGATAGGCTGTGTAGCCTTACATGAGTTGTTTAATCTCCTACCAAGCTTGTGAGAGCACTACTTTTATTAGCTTCATTTTACCAAGGCTGTGAGAGGTCAGGGGAGCGAAGGCTTACAGATTGCCTGGCATATAATATGCTAATGATAGTCAAGATATATAACTAAGCATGTCTCTGTTCTAGGTTCTGTCAGTACCTGGTGTGGCCACAAAGGAGAAACCTGGTTTCCTGCTATTTTGAGCATCTAGTGTGAATGGCAGGAGATAAGTCACATGCTAATGAACCCTTGTGGTGTATTGGTTAAGCACCCTGGGGCCCGGCTATCAAAAGATATAGTGTCCAGGGTCTTAAAGACTGGAAGATAAACAAGGGGCCATCTAGCTAAGAAACAACAAAGCCCACATGGAAAAAGCACACCAGCCTACCCCAACATGATCGCTGAAGACAAAGCGGGTGCATAAGCAAATGTGGGCATGTTTTCTTGATGTGCACTCACCCTTTACATAAAACTCTCTCTTATACATACGCGTTTCTGTGGATTTGTTTCGCTAAGGCACCCAGACTAACATAAGCAGCATGGAACGCATTTAAGAAGCCTAGACAAGGGCAGGGCAGGATATTTGGAGGGACTGGATCCAGAATTAGAGAGGAAGGGGTGCTGGAGGTGAAACGGGCTGCTAGCTCCCTGTCCCAAGGAGGACAATGAGACTGCTGGCTCCCATGAAGATTTACAGTCTTGAAAACTCCATATAGGGTCACTGTGGTTGGAATCCACTGGACGGCAGTGGCCTTTTGGGATTGAAGGTGGAAGCCACCAACGACTTCCTGCCATTGAGCCAAGGAGCCTCCGGAGAGTGTGTGAACTTCTGGAATACAGCGAACAACCTCTGCACATCTGCTTTTCGTGCTGCCCAAGTCATGCATTGACATTTTTCCAAAAGTGAACCATCACAGCTGCTCTCTCAGGAAGCTGGGGGCTGAGCCCGCTGGTTCCACTCTGTCAGCATTTCTGGTCCGGGTACCTGCCCTCTGCCCCGGCACAGGCAATGGGCTTTTGGAAGCAGTGCTCCCTGGGTAGTGGGTGTGATTTGGCTCCTCTGGCCTAACATGATGAATGCTGAGAGGGGGTGGATACTAGGGGGTTAAGCTCCCTGACCTTTCCCTAGCCCAGGGGAAAACTTACTATTTAAAGTAAGTTTTAGACAGAATCTTTAGAAAGATAAATTGTTTACTTAATGTACACAATTACTCCCCAACACATCTGTTTTGTGTCTGCTCAACTCAACCTCATAGGCTATGGATGACCTTGAGCAAGTTTTTAAAGTCACAATGGGTTTCTACCAGGATTGAGAGTTCAGCTCTCTCAACTCTCCAACTGGTTATTAGCACCATAGTCTCATTTCTATTTATGGATTTACTTTGTTTGAGGGAAAAAAGACTCCCAATTCAACTATATTTTATTAGGAACTCCTTTGCTATGTTTTACACAAGAAAAAGGCACAAACCGCTGTTCTGGATGAAGGAGGGCATCCGCATGAGGCCCCAATGGTGTCGGAAGGACCCACAGCCACAGTTACTTAAATAAAATGACACCCATTCTGTCCTGCTGACTCTGACTCATAGTGACTCTGTGTAGGGATCCTGAAGTTGCTACCTTTACAGGAAGCAATAACCTCATCTTTCTCCTGTGGAATGACTAGTGGCTTTGAACCAGCGACCTTGCTGTTAATAGTCCAACACTATCCAGCATCACCACCCGAGCTCCTGAAAGCTTAAATGAGACATGGAAAACAAACACCTTTGTCACAAAACTGTCCCTGAAGACGGATCAATTCATGGAGTTGCGGGAGGGCCTGTGAGAGCATGAGCGGGACCTTCATTGGGATGTGCACATGACCGTATATCGCTGAGTCTGGCCCGGGGAGTGGACGCAAGCACACTGCCTGATGGACAAGCTTTCTACTGCCAGTCAGCAGTAGGAAAGAACTCAATGGTGGCTGAATGTGTGGCCCCTCAAAATGGATTCAGGGTCTCCACATAGACTCTCACTGTGAGCCACAGCCTATT
Organism: Tenrec ecaudatus; assembly: GCF_050624435.1. Taxonomy (NCBI): domain Eukaryota; kingdom Metazoa; phylum Chordata; class Mammalia; order Afrosoricida; family Tenrecidae; genus Tenrec; species Tenrec ecaudatus. The sequence goes on along the minus strand of NW_027458143.1, from coordinate 50,227 downwards.
GCTCAAAATTTAAGCTCAAATATGACTTAAATGCCTAACATTCTGTTTCCTTAAACTAGAGTACTGCCAGGATCAACTAGAGGCCTGGATGACCTATCAGGTCTGAACAACGATCTCAAATCACTTCACATGATCCATTCCACCAGTCATGTCACCAGTCACGCCTCCTCACTTACCCATTCCAGAGACTGTGCCTGTATAACCTATCGACTAACACATTCCCACATGTCGTGCTTATGAAACCAACCATCATGCTGGAATAAGGACCAATCACGATGTAAGGGGCAGGGTCAATGGGAAAGCAAGATAGGGGCTGAGGGGAGCCAAGAGGGTCCTGTCACTCAATCCCTAAACCTGATCTAATGTCACTAGACTGGGGTCTTCCTCACATCTCAAGGGCACCCGATTCATGATTGAAGTGAATTGTGTTTATTCAATCTTTGTTCTGCTTACCGTCCTGCTATGCTGCCTCCTCTTCTTGCTTTATGTTGTGGTGACAAATGGCTTGAGAGGGATTTGACATAGGGAGAAAGCCCACCCACATCAACTGTCACCAGAAGCAGACACTAAGTTCATTTCTCTCACTTCACAGAACTATGCACATCAGACACTGGTAGAGCTGCCCGGAAGGGGAACCCTTAGTGCAGTGGTTCTCACCCTGTGGGTTGCGACCCCTTTGGGAGTCATATGACCCTTTCACAGGGCTCGTCCAATTCATAACTGTAGCAAAATTACAGTGATGAAGTAGCAAGAAAATCATTTAATGGTCGGGGGGTCACCACAACAAAAGGACCTGTATTAGGAAGGTTGAGAACCACTGCCTGAGTGTGCTTAGGACTTTGCTGCCCTCAGGGTCACCAGACATTCCTGAAGGCAGAGTCACTGCAGGAAGCCCTTCTGGGAAATGCCCTGAAGCCAGGTCTCAACCAACTCCATCCACCCTCACCCTCCTAGATCCTAATCATAGGCTGCATGGAAATGCTCCCTGCCACTTCAAAGACTGTAAGTCCATGGGAGCAGAAAGCCTTCTCTTTCTCCCTTGGAGTGGTGGCTGGTGAGTTCAAACTGCTCACCTTCTGGGTAACATAACCCACAGACCAGCTCCCCCTGAGCTCAGTTTGGTTTGCCACACAGCACACATTGTTGGGAACCTTCTGAAGTAGCTGTGCCATGTGCAGGTTGGGGGATTTCGCACAAGATGCAGAATTCCACCCTCTCTTGGAAAAAATAATTTTTGCAATAGCCTTGTATTCTCTTCTGGATCTGAGTAGCAGCTACTCTCATGCAGTGCTAGCACATACATGCTAGGTCTTACGCCGAGTCTGCTCCATGCTTTCCTGTGTCCTATGTGGCGCTGTAGGCACCCAAGGCATGGACTCTGCAGCCTGGGTTCAAATCTCTCCTTTCCACTTCCTCACTGTGTGGTCATAGGCTCATGACTTTATCATCCTGTGCCACTGATTTTTCATCTGTAAAATGAGGCAAGAATAGAGTCCACATATAGGCTTGTTAAGTGAAATAATTGAATTATTATATACAAAAAGCTTAGAACATTGCTCGGCATCTTGCAAATACTGTTAGGTAGCTTAGCATAGGGACTGGGTCATCCATTACATATGCTCAGGTTCAAACTTCCGGCCAGGAAGGGGTGGTACACCTAGGTGGGTGTTACACCTGGATTGGCCCATCTGGGCCAGGTGAATTCAATCCAGCCAATGGGGTTGACCAGGACCATCAACCATGCCTCCCTATGGAGGAATTGAAAAGGCAGGATCTTGACCTCTCCGATGTCTCCCTTCACCCACTTTTCTGTTGTCCGTCCCCCAGGGAGGAGGTCACATGTAGATACTTGTAATCGGTTTCCTCTTTCCAATCCACCCTCCCTCTACCCTCCCACTATCACCACTCACAAATTATCAAGGTTTCTTGAGGGATGGGGGAGCGGGGAGGAAGGGGTAAAAATGAGGACTTGATTGATGCCAGGGGCTTAAGTGGAGGCAAATGTTTTGAGAATAATGAGGGCAGTGAGTGTACAATGTGCTTTACACAATTGATGTATGTATGGATTGTGATAAGAATTGTATGAGCCCCTAATAAAACGATTTTTAAAAAAAAAAGGCAGGATCCTGGAGCCCACGTAGTGACTTTCTCTCCAGCAGCTTCTAGGCAAGCTGTGCAGGGGTGAGGGGCCCTGAGGTGCCTGTGTAAACCTGAAACTTCTTCTCTCAAAAAACTCCCTTGGATCACAATCCAAGCTGCGGAGTGAATTCTTTCTCACGCGAAGCCAAGGACTGAGGTATATTTCTCCCACGAGAGATCTAACAATAGTATCTCTTATTATATCATTAGGAGCCCTGGTGGTGTAGTGGACTATGCATTAACCTGCTAATCGCAAGGTCAGGGGTTTGAACTGACTAGCCCGTCCGTGGGAGAAATATGAGGTTGTCTATTTCTGTAAGGCAATGGTTCTCAACCTTCTGAATGCCGCCACCCTTTAATACAGTTCATGTTGTGGTCACCTGCAACCATAAAATTACTTTCATTGCTACTTTATAGCTGTAATTTTGCTATCGTTATGAATTGGATGACCCCTGTTAAAGGGTTATTTGATCCCCAAAGGGGTCGCGACCCACAGGTTGCGACCCCTGCTGTAAGGATTTAAAGTCTCAAAACCCCAAAGGGGCAGATCTTTGTCCTATTGGGAGTCAATAAAATGGTAGTTAGGTTTTTTTCTGCATCAGTATCAGATTCTGGTGGCAATCTCAGTCATCCTGCATTGTGGTCTGGTTTGAACTCCGGAAATGACTGCCCTGGTTTGAGGTGAGGGCCACGGTGCTTCAGTGGTAGACCTCTCATCGACTTTCACCGGGAAGACCCGGGTTTGATTTGCAGCCAATGTGCCTCAGACTGTCAGTGAAGGTTTGTGTGTTGCTATGACACTGAGCAGGCTTCAGTGGTGTTTCCAGACTGAAACAGAATAATGAAGAAAGACCTGATCATCCCCATCCACACATTGACCTATGGCCCACCACTGTTGGCTTCCTCTCCCAGTCCTGGTGGTAGCACAGATAGGCACAGTTTGCTCCACTGCCCATGAGGTGCCCATGAGAGGCTGACGCGACAACCACAGTCAAGATCAACAGCTTAAACTCCATTCTGGGTCTATGGAAACAAGAACAACCTTCTGAATTGAGGTCGCATTGCTATTTGGGACTGGGAGGATGCCTTTGTGATATGGATTGCACTCTGGATCCCAAGGGGGACTTTTAAACACAGCCACATAGCAGCTCCGGAAATTGCCATAGTGAGAAGGCAGGTTTAAAAAAAAAAAAAAAAAGCTTTTACTGGCTTGCTCAAAGGAGGCTGCGGGTAGATTGGGGGGTGGAAAACTCCTCTGGAAATGGAAAATTTTTTTATCCTTACATATGCATCATTTCTTCTGGTCCTGAAAGAAAACACAAAGCAGACGAGAGGAGGAAACGGAGACTGGCAGTCATCTTGTTGGTATTCCCACAGCACCCCCTCCTTAAGCGCTTGCTGCCATCTCATCCAACTCCACTCAGTGTATTTTCACCCGGCAATGATGCAGAAATGTCTGCGTACTCCAGTTTTATTGTAGTCGGGCAGCGTTTATGGCTTTGACGTTCAACTGAGCATGGCAGGACGTCTAGAAGCAATTATAACCAGCACCTGCTCTGTCTGTGCGATGGGCAGGCAGTGACGGATTCCCAGCCTCCGGAACACTAGTGTTCCCTCCCAGCTCAGGATAATGACGGTGACACTCGGCCCCCTTGTTGTCTGGGGAGCTCAAGGAGCTCTCCTCTGAAACCTCAACTTATGGGCATTTCTTTGAGTGAAGACATCAAATTAGTGACTCGAAAGGAAGGCGTAGGAGATGATTATTGGCCACAAGACAAGCCTCAACCGCCTCCAGAGAGCATGTCTCCTAAGTGCAAAGTGTGGAGAGGGAGGAAACAATTGATCACAAATGGAATAGACTCTGAGTCTCACCACACAATGTGTGTGTGTGGTCACTGAGGCGGCAACATTATGACTGGGGGACGGATACGGTTTGTGCAGCCGTGATTGCCATCCAGAATGTGGCATGCTATTGTGAAAAATGATTTTTTATTCTGAGCAAATCTCTGCTTCCACTTGCTTTAATGCTTCGCCGGAGAGCAGGGGACTCTGGGAGGGGTGGGGGGCGCACAGGGCTGGGCTGACCTCAGGAACTCATGTGTAAAGGGCTTTTTCTCACTTGGAAGCAGGCTGTTCTTTCTGGTAAAGCTTGTTTGTGAACCTTGCCACATCTGCGTCCGAAGAGGGAACTGAAGGTGACAAATGCCACGAGGAGCCCCGGGCACATCTTGTTTCATTTGAATCCCAGTTTTACCTTTCCTCCTTTCTGGGTTCTGAAGCATCAGATGGGTGCCAAACGCTTCCACGGACAACTAAAGCTGAACAAGGTGGAGGCAGATGAAGAGCAACGGGAGGTTGGTGTTTGGGAGACTGAATACTTGGGCTTCCTAGGCCAGTCCAGTTGGTGGTTAGAGCCCTGTTTCAGATTCCACTGTAATCTCCTAGTGTCCAAGGACCAAGTGGCTCCTAAGTCCAGAATTTCTGTTACATGTGTCACCAAGGAGGAGTTGGGCTAAAATGCATTGAAGAATAAAGCAGGAGCTTGGCTTATGAATCCACTCTCTGATTCTGAAATTTCAAAGGCTCCGTGCACAGACATTTCAACACTGAAAGCACAGCAGGGAAAACCAAAGACTTGGGCTTCCTCCTTGTCCCTCTTTTCGGGCTTTTACGGTTTTCCAAGGCGCCTCCCTGAGCCGAGTGTTGTATAGGTCAGGTTTAAAGATGTCCTAGTTCCGAGGGACTTGCTGTTCTGCTTTCTTTTTCAGGGAGACCTGGTTTCTTGTCTTGTGGCCAAACACAGAGCACAGATGTCTGTGGGCCTCCTCCCTTTCCCCTGACCTTTGCTCTCTTCTCTGGATACACTACTGACCTGTTCTCCCTTACAAGATCTGAACTGCTCACAAACTTCGATGAATTCTCATCCTAGCAAGAAGCATCTGAGCATCTTATTAGAGCCTGTATGAGTTCTGTTCTGGATGCCTATTTGTGCAACTTCAGGGTCTGGCATGGAAACATTCCATGTCCACAGACCTGCACAGATAATATAAACTCCAACAGTAGTTTAAGGTTTAAGGTGGTAACAGGGAACGCTGGGGCCTGTGGCTCCTGGTGAACCTCACAGGCTGTCTAAAGGGGCTACTTCCATCTCAATGTAACCATACAGGAATGTAGACCTGTTAGGTAGCAAGACAAGGGGTTGTTCCTCTCCATGCTTAGGGGGCCCCCTACAGGAGGTTGGAAGCCAATGCAGGCTAAAGGGCATGCACCAATTCAAGGCCAAGCCAGGAGAGCTTAATTGACGCCTCACAGCTGAAAGCCCTTAAAAGGCTGGAACCTTCCCTTCAGCTGCTTCTCTGCCTTCCACTCAGCAGGGCTGGGTGTGCAGTGTCATGAGGGTGCCCGTGTTCAGTTTACTGTAACGCCGGAACCTTCTTCTCTCCTGTATATAAACCCACTCGGATCACCAACCAGGCTTTGGTGTGAATTTATTTCTAGTGTGTAGCCAAGGACCGAGACATTTCCCACCCGAGAAACCTACAGACCCAGACTTACAATAAACCCATATGTGTGTGTGTGTGTGTGTGATATACACACACACACACACACACACACACACACACACACACATATATGGCAAGAGGTGAACAGGTCTAGCCAGCAATGGTGAAGAGGGCCCTGGGATTGAGATTGAGAATGATTCTGAAGTAGAATCCATAACCCTTAGAAATGTATTGGCCTGCTATACCAATCCAATTACCCTCAACCTTCTTCAAAGAATTGGAAAAACTGACCACCAACTTCATATGGAGAGGGAAGAAACCCAGAATTAGCAGAGAACTCCTCAAGAAGAAGGACACAATTGGAGGACTCGCCCTACCTGATTTCAATGCCTACTACACAGCTACAGTGGTCAAAACAGCATGGTACTGGCACAATGATAGACACTCAGAGCAGTGGAAAAGAATAGAAAGCCCAGGAGTAAAATCATCAGCATATAGACAACTGATCTTCGACAAGGGTCCCAAAAATGTCAAGTGGGAAGCAGATGCCCTCTTTAATAAGTGGTGCTGGAAACAATGGATATCCACATGTAGAAAGTTGAAATAAGACGTCTACCTCACCCCATGCACAAGAATACACTCAAGGTGGATCACAGATCTAGAAGTCAAACCCCAAACCATCAGGACCATTAAGGAGGGAATCGGGACTAATCTCAGAGTACTGGCCCAGGGAGCACATAGGCTCACTGCAACAGGGAAGGGGACACACACAGGTGAATTGGAAATCGACAAATGGGATCTAATAAGAATAAAATGCATGTGCACCTCGAAAGACTTTGCCAAGAGGGTGACAAGGCAACCCACAGACTGGGAGAAGATTTTTAGTAATGACACATCAGACAAAGGGCTCATTACTAAAATCTACAACACCATCGTGACCTGCAAAAAGAGGAAAACAGTTAACCCCCTAAGGAAGTGGGCAAAAGAAATGAGAAGAACTTTCACTAGAGAGGAGATCAATATGGCCAATAAACATATGAGAAAGTGCTCGAAGTCCCTTGCCATAGGAGAAATGCAAATCAAAACAACCATGAGATACCACCTAACACCCCTGAGGCTAGCCCAGATCAGTAAATCAGAGAGCAACAAGTGTTGGAGGGGCTGTGGTGAAGTAGGAACCCTCCTCCACTGCTGGTGGTCGTGTACATTTGTACAGCCACTGTGGAAAGCAATCTGGCGATACCTAAAGAAAATGGAAATTGATCTACCTCATGACCCAGCCATCCCTCTACTGGGCATATACCCGGTTGAAGCAGCAAATAAAACACGACCAGTCATATGCGCTCCAATGTTTATTGCGGCACAATTCACAATGGCAAAGACTTTGAAACAGCCTAAGTTTCCATCGACAGACGAGTGGATTAGCAAACTTTGGCACATACACACAATGGAGTATTATGCAGCACTGAAAAGCACCGATGAGCACATGAAACACGTTATTTCATGGGAAGAGCTGGAAGGAATTATGTTAAGCGAGGTAAGCCAGACCCAAAGGGACAGGTACAACATGAGTCCCCTGAGGTAAGTACAATCAGCATGACAGAAATAGAAGAATAAACATCCATCCCACAATAAACGGGAGGAAGCATAGATAGTTGGAGGGAGGACAGGCCACACCTAGGGAGGTACATAAGAGCCCAGCATAAAGAAGGGGTAGTGGGGTAGGGAGAGGGAGAACCGGGAGGGGGAGAATCCGAATGGATGGTATGGGGGGGGGCAGGGTACTAACCCACCCGGGGGAGAGTATCGGTTATGTCCCCACAGATTTGGAACATGCATACGGACCCCAACACGACACACCAAACAAGGAGGACAACGCAAAGTACAGAGGTCTACACAAAGAGGCTGGACGACAAGCCGGCCCAAACCAGAATTAGGCCGACCCCCACACTCGAAGGGAATACCACAGAAAACAAAAATAGATTGTCTGGAGTGGGAAAGGAACTGACCCACCACACCACATCCAGAAGGAAGCTGAAACAAAAGAAGGAGAAAGGACATAGTGGAGTACACCTGGGTCCACCAAGCCCAAAGTCGATAGACCAGCTAGAAGAGCCCATCATACAGAGAGGACCATTCAGCTGACCACACTACGAGATATGACATCCTGCACCAACACATAGCCCTACACGGGACAGCACCTGAGACACAATGGGGGATGGGCAACTGAGCTGACCCCGCCACACTGAGGCAAACACTGGGGACATGCAATGGAGCAGCGGAGGAAGCAGAGCAAAGGGAGCCCGAGGGAGTAGAAAGGATGGTCTTCTGGGCCAGGACGTGGCGCCTCACAAGCTACACCTAGAAAACACTCCTAAAGGCCAATGAAAGGACCTTGAACTACTAGCAATTTTTTCTTTTAATATTTGCTATCTTTTTGTTTAGTCTTTTAAAATTTGTTTTGTTTTTTTACCCAGTAAATTTTGTATGTTAGTGGCTTTTCTGCTTATCAGCGTGTCGATGTTGCTTCTGTCAAAGCCATGTTCTTATGGGCCACTTGGGCGCAGTCAAAGTCATATCCATTTGTATGCACTTATTACTATGTCAGCAGGTCCACCTAGACAAGATAGGCTGGACAAATAATGAGAGAAGAAAACAACAGGACCAACGGTCCTGGAGGGACATGAGAGCGTGGGAGGTAGGGGAAGGGAGGAGGTGTCGCCCAACACAGGGACAAGGGAACAGCGAATGGTTCAAAACCAGAGGAGGGAGGGGAGGGGAGGACTGGAAGGGAGTGACCAAGAGCAAGGTAACTGAGAGGAACTACTGAATCCAGAATGAAGGCTAAACATGGTAATGGGTCGGGAGGAAAGCGAAAGGAAATAGAGGAAAGGAGTAGGAGGCAAAGTGCATACAGAGAAGCCTAAATACAGACATGTACATATGTAAACATATTTATGATTATGGGGGCAATAGATTTATATGCATATATTTATAGGTTCAGTAGTAGGGTAGCAGATGGACATTGGGCCTCCTCATGCATAATCCCCCAATACAATAGCACCTCGCCCTGCTAAGCAGCCATTGCAGGATACCCATCTTCCCGACATGATCACTGAAGACAGCCGTGTGTGTAAGCAAATGTGGTGAAGAAAGCTGATGGTGCCCGGCTTATCAAAAAAAGATATAGCGTCTGGGGTCTTAAAGGCTTGAAGGCAAATAAGCGGCCATCTAGCTCAGAAGCAACAAAGCCCACAGAGAAGAAGCACACGGCCTAAGCGAATACAAAGTGTTGAATGGACCATGTAGCAGATACAAAGGAACAAAAACAATCATTGTGTGATCACCTCCCTCACATAATGGCTGAAGACGAAAGTGTGCATAAGCAAGTGTGGTGAAGAAGGCGGATGGTGCCCGGCTACTGAGAGATATAGCGTCTGGGGACTTAAAGGCTTGAATGCAAACAAGCGGCCATCTAGCCCAGAAGCAACCGAGCCCACACGGAAGCAGCACACCAACATAGGTGATCATGAAGGACAGAGGAGACCAGGTCTCCAACATCAAAGGTGGGGTGGTGGTGAGAATCACATCACCGTGAAAGAGGGGGAGTGCATGATGGGGACCCAACGCCCACCTGTAGACAGCTGGACACCCCTTCCAGAGGGGTAGTGAGGAGGAGATGGGCCACTCAGGGTTCAGTGTAGCAACAATGAAACTCAAAACCTTCCTCTAGTTCCTGAACGCTTCCTCCCCTCCCAATCATCATGACCCCAATCCTACCTTGCCTTGCGGACCTGGTTATACCAGAGGATGTACAGCGGTGCAGTGGGGATCTGGAGGCACAGGGAATCTAGGACAGACGAACCCCTCAACACCAGCTGTGGGAGTGGCGACACCAGGAGGGAAGGGCATGTAGAAAGGGAGAACCGATCTCAGAGATCTATGTGTTACCTCCTCTCTGGGAGATTGGCAAGGGGGAGGCGGGTGAGGGGAGACGCCGGGGAGTGTAAGATAAGATATAATAATTATTTATAAATTATCAAGGGACCAGGGGTGGGATCGGGGAGGGAGGGGGATGGGGGGAAAAAAAGGGAAACCGAGCTGATTCCAGGAACCCAAGTGGAAGGTGAATTATGAGAGTGATGAGTGCAACGAATGTATAAGGGTGCTTTGCTCAATTGATGTATGTACAGATTGTGATAAGAGCCTTATGAGCCCCAATAAAACGATTAAAATAAATAAATAAAGAATGAAAGAAAAAAAAAAGAAATGTATTGGCCTTAGGGGAGGGGCAAAGAGGGCTGGATTGAGAAAGTCTGTGGCATCCAGTTCTGACTTGACTTTTGGATCCAGAATCTTTCAGGAGTCATGGCCTTGCCCTCCAGCCAGAACTTCCAATAACCGTCTTCTCAGAGCCTTGTTAAATTCTCATAATACGTTACACCTGCCATCCTGTGAGCAGCTACCAAACCCAGGCACTTTTTTCTTTCTTTTTTTTTTTTTTAACAGGAACAATAAAGTTTATTGAACCGTAGCTTAGTACAGGCGCTGGGGTTTCCCCACGGTGCTCTTAATGTACAAAGCACGGATATTCTGCCAATTCTTCTTCAGCAGCGAAACCAAAAAGTTGACAGCCAAGTGGATGTTGTACACGAGTTCATCATCTGTCATCTTCACATGGCCAACTGCCACTGCCAGACACAGCACCTTCTTCATCTGGAATTTGACGGTGGACTTCACCTCGTCGACCTTGGCCACCATGTTCTCATTGTGGGTCAGCAGGGAAGGGAATTTCCCGGCCTTGTTCAGGCCCGGGCCCAGAATTCGAGGAATCTGCTTGATCAGGGTCTCTGAGGCCAAAAAGGCATCATACTTCTTGGCCAGCTTTTTGACCAACTTCTTATTCTTGTTGAGCTTCTTGAGCGCCTCGATGTCCATGTGAGGGATCTCCACGGCCTTCGCTTGTCGCAGTGCTGCTGGTCCCCAAGGACACACACTGAGAACTTGGGGCGCGGGGTGGACTTAAGCCTGACGGTGCCAGAGAAGCGTTTGTCCTTCTGAGGGTAGTAGTTCTCCAGGCTGCTCTGCAGCTCCACCGTCTCCAAAAACTTCCGGCACTTGCGCTGGTTCCTGTGCAGGACTTCCCGCACCGCCTCGTAGAGGGTGTCGCGAGAGACTTTGGTACTCATGGTTCCTAGCGCTGCGGCAACCGGAAAAGAGACCCAGGCACCTTTTTCAAAGACAAGCTCGCTCTCTTTGAATTCCTGACCTCGCCGACCGTGTGAAACAAGGACCATTCCAGAATTACATAGAAGCAAGCATGGAAGCAAGGGCATCCACCACCCTGAATGCGTAGGGGTCAGGAACCAAGTGCTTTCTGTAGAACAGCCCCAGAAGGCAGACCTTTGGCTGGAAAACCTGTTAGGGAGCTAGCATAGGGACTGGCAGGCCCATTACACAAGCTCAGAGGTCTGAGCTACGGGCTCATGAAGTAGAGGCTCACTGCATGCTCAGAAGTTCAGGTTTCCAGCCAGCAGGGGGAGCTACGCCTGGGTGGGCGCTGTACCTGCATTGGCTCACCTAGGCCAGGTGAATTCAATTCAACAATACAGCCCATGAGGTCGAACTACGTCATCGACCACGCCTCCCTAACCGCTCATAAAACTCAAGAGGATCCCAAACCAGGCCTCGGCGTGAGCTGTTTCTGGGTGGAGCCGCGGACCGAGGCACACCTGCCCCAGGTGAGGTCCAACAGAAGCGGTGCTGTGTGACTGGAAGCTATGAGGTAAGCCGGCCCCAGGAGTGGGCCTTCCCATGCTGGTCTCACGGGTTGTGGGCCCCTCTGGGCTCCTTTCACCTCACCACCCTTGGGAGAATTGTTGGGTTGAGTTCACCTGGCCTAGGTGAGCCAATCCAAGTGGCGCCCCACCCAATACGGTGGAGGCCCCTGGGGACGCTTGTAGCGTATTGCCGCAGCCCCAGCCTTTTGTGTCGGTCTTTGCGCCATTTCTTGCTGGTGTCAGTCTTTGCGCCGTTTCCTGCTGGTGTCGGTCTTTGCGCCGTTTCTTGCTGGTGTTGGTCTTTGCGCCGTTTCTTGCTGGTGTCGGTCTTTGCGCCGTTTCTTGCTGGTGTCGGACTTTGGGCCGTTTCTTGCTGGTGTCGGTCTTTGCGCCGTTTCTTGCTGGCGTCGGTCTTTGCGCCGTTTCTTGCTGGTGTCGGTCTTTGCGCCGTTCCTTGCTGGTGTCTGTCTTTGCGCCGTTTCTTGCTGGTGTCGGTCTTTGCGCCGTTTCTTGCTGGTGTCGGTCTTTGCGCCGTTCCTTGCTGGTGTGCGGGACTTGATGTGCCTCTCTGTGCCTGCCTTCCCGGGCTGCATTTGGGAGGGGGCTGGGACGCTGCTGCCTGGAGGCTGGGAGGATTTTGACTCCCAAAGCCTTCTCCAGGCTCAGTGTAAAAGTTTATTTGGACTCGAAAACAGAATCAAAGACCCAATTAATTAAGTTTTAGAAGCAGGCTTTATTGCGAACTTGTGGCGGGTTCAGCAACACAGGGTATTGAGCTATTGAAGCCACACCAGGGAAAAAATCCTGGCGGCGTTTTTATGCCCACTGCTGGCAGGCACAGCTGGGGAGAATCATAGCTTGGGGGGGGGGGGGGTTTGGATCTGCGCACACAGGTGCTTCCGAAGGGAGAAGGTCGTTAATCTTACCTATATATGTCAGGGACGCGTGGAGTGACCATATCTTCAGAAAACCTTCTGGCTTTGGGAGGAGCTGGTTCCAGGAATTTGGGGTTGAGCAGAGGAGGGGAGGTCAGTTAGGGGTCAGTCTTGAGAGCTAAAATGGAGTCTGTTGTGCCAAGACAGGACGTTTTAGACTGACCCTATAGGGAAAAGGGACAACATTAGTCCATTTCTGTAACTGCTTCCTGTGGGTAGTGGGCGAAGAGCAAGGGGAGGGGCTTTTCCAGGCAGAGTACTGGGAGTTGCGGCCTGGCACAGGGTGGAGAGGTTGTTGTTGCTGGTGGACTGCTATACGGGTGATTTCGCGGAGTCGACTTTGCAGGAGCTGAATGAGACAAGGAGCAATTAAGAGCAAAATTACTACTAAAATTATGGGTTCTAGTATGGGGGCTAGGAAGGAGTACAGAGAAGAGTTCCACCAGGAAGAGGATCCGTCTGTTCTGAATCTGTTGTTTTGCAGCTCACGGTTTAGCTTGTTGAGGGTCTGGACTCTAGTTTCCACAATTCCCAGCTTATTGATGTAATAACGGCATTCCTCCTGGAGGAATAAGCAGGTTCCTCCTTTTTCAGCAGTGATGAGGTCTAAAGTGCAACGGCTCTGCAAGGCAACTTGGGCAACAGAGGTTGTTTGTTTCTGCAGGGAGGCTAGAGATTTCGCAGAGGCATCGACTGCCAGCTGGAAGCATGTGGATAACTTGTCTGCTGTGGTGATAGAGGGTCTAAGGGTCCCGCCGCTGAGTCCTACTGCACCTGCTGCTGAGGCTAAGGAGATTCTCACTGCTATCGGAAGAAAAACTGCTCTTTTAGTTTGGCGACTGTATACCTGGATGTATTTGTCCTGGACCTCAGTCGGAGTGTATGTAGTGAGCTGCGGAACCAGAGTGACGGGCAGGCACAAAAGGGTAAGGTAGAACTGATGTTTAAATGCTTAGTGTATAGTTGCACCAAAAGAAAATTTTTTTCTGGCGCTGTTAGTGGTTTGGAGGGGATTTGGGTGACATTACATGTCTGTGTCGATGGATTGGAGTAGCAAAAGGGCACTTGAGTGTTTTCTGGTTGGATGTACAGAGGAATATTGGGGATGGTTATGGGTTTTGTGGTCTTTACGTTGGATGAAAATGACAGGGCAGGACCTGGTACTGCTACCAGAGGAGGGCGTTCTAGGGCTGCACACATGCAGCAGGTGGAGAGGTTGCCTAGTCCAGCAAAGTGGCGATGGCCAGTCCCTGCTGTACAGGGTAAGCTGGGAGAAGGGAGACTCAGAAGGTTTAGAAATTTGCTTAGTGAGTTGAAGGTCTTGGATCTGAATATTACAGTGGATGGTGGATTGGACCTGGAGTAGCGACCTCCATACATAGAGTTTGGCGTCTGGAAATTTCTCTCGGCGAGTGGCGTACCACGCTCCTGGAACCAGAGGTGTCCAGCGGCTATCCCAGGGGTCTGGGATTGTGAGAGTGTATTTAGATTGATGGTAGTAGAATCATCCCTGGGGACAAAGGGAAAGGTAAAGTATCTGGCAGGAAGACCAAGGACACCCTACATTTTTCTGTATTCACCTTTTTGCACATTGGGTAGTTGCCTTCTGGTCATACAGGTAGCAAATGATGGGATCAGCTTTTCCTTGATGCCGCTTAAAGTCAGTGAAATTTAAGTATATGGGTGTTCTGCACCCTGTGGGTGGGCAGTCAGCGGTGGCCAGCAAATAATCATAACGCTTAGTGCGGGCGTAATTGGTATAGTTTTCAGTCAAGTAAAATCGCCAGCAAAAGGGGAAATTATATTAGGTTTAGCTGGCTGGCTTGGTGAGGCGAGTGAGGCGGAGAGACATAGGACCAGTAGACTGAGCCAGACCACTGGGAGCCATGGTCAGAGTTCACTGCTGCCTTGACTCGGGACAAATGTACCCAGGAATCTATTCCAAGACCCTTGACTGCCAAGGGAGTGGTGAGCACTACGGTGTAAGGGCCTTCCCACTGGGGTGCTAAGGGTCTGGGTGCTAGGGATTTAATTAACACAGCTTTTCCAGGATGCACTGGTTTTTGGTGATCAGCAGAGGTCGGAGATGGTTCAGGGATGGGGGAGTTTTCGTGTTGTCTAAGAAGGTTGCGGAGCAAGGACAAGTATGGAAGGTACGAAGCTAGCAGAGGGCAATCAGTTGCAGGAAGAGGCGAGAAAAGAAAAGGTTGTCCGTAGAGTATTTCGATCATGGCTGGGGAGGATCTGCGCACATAGGTGCTTCAGAGGGGTCGTTAATCTTATCTATATGTGAGGGAGGGTTGGAGTGACCATATATTCAGAAAACATTCTGGCTTTGGGACGAGCTGGTTCCAGGAATTTGGGGTAGAGCAGGGGAGGGGAGGTGGGTTAGGGGTCAGTCTTGAGAGCTAAGATGGAGGTGCAGGCCTCAAAATGGAGTCTGTTGCACCAAGACTGGGACACAGTGGTGTGCTGCGGCTCCGCCAAGCAAGATGGCTGGGAGCGCCCACATCTACCCTGTTGGTTTGTAATTGTAATTGTAATTTTGATACTTTGATGAATCATAATGTATATATCTGATATTCAGGATATATTTTCATTGTGACAAATTAAACATAATTAAAGCAGTGATTAATCACAAAAATATGTAATTGTATATTGCTAAATATTTTTTCTAATGACAAATAAATGAATTTTTGTCTTGAAGTATGGTATATCATGGGTGCCAAAAGTAAAATAAAATGCTACATTTTGCAAAAGTATGCACAAAAGGCCAACATCAATGTGATGCTTGCGATAGCTTTTTTCTCACCAGATCAGAAGCATGTATTTTCCCATGGTCTTAGACAACCCCTGTCAAAGTGTTGTTCAACACTGAAAGGGGTGGTGACTCACAGGTTGAGAACCACTGGGTTAGACCGTTTTTATTTGAAAATTCTATACATATGAGCAACACAACTTACAAGATGTAACTACATCATGTCATACATTAATCATTTTCCTTAATTACATATATATACAAATTCATTAAAACAGTCGTTCTATTTTTAAAGTCGGGCCAAAACAAAGAGAAAGCTGATCATACTTCCAAACAAAGGTACACTAACATCAAATGCCTAATTTATTACTTAACTCTTATCTATAAAAATGGATCAATTAACCTAACAGTGGTGACAGAGAGAAAGTTGCTGACTGACTGGAAAAGTCCTTCCTGTTTACAAATATATATGTATCATAAAATGAAAACGGTGATTATTAATTACACTTTTTAAGATAACACTTTAAAAATAATAAAAATTTTAAAAATAACACTTTTAATCAGGGATTTGAAACCGTCTTCACAGTTCAGTTATAACCAAGGAAGCAAAACTGAAACAGACTGGAAAGAATTACTGTCTATGCTCTTTTGGAAAGTTAATCTGCCTCTTAGAAAACAAGGGCAGCCCAATCAACGCCTAGCCACCACATCTCTTAGCCTGCAATCAGAAACAGCACTGCCATGCTCAAAGATGGCAGCTGCACCATTTTGAATGTGTATTAACCACCCATCCAATCTCCTAAATTAGGTTCCTAAAAGGACTCCCTAACCCTCTGCCAAATCCTATAATCCAGGGATAAAATCTACAAGATTTCCCATTCCGGTTTTCTTTCGACTTCATCCAAATTTTAAAATGTGGAGTCTCTTTTATTTTGCTTCTTCAGACATGATTGAATCGGATCAAAATCCTGATTTAAATTAATATAAACTTACAGCCATTGAGTCCATGCTGACTCACTTGGACCCTGTACAGGCAGAACTCCTGCCCCTGTGAGTTTCTGAGATTGTAACTGTAAAGGGAAGTAGATAGCCTCTTTAAATCTTCCTCTGAATCAAAAACAAACCAAATTCAGTGCTACCGCTCACAATGACCCTACTGGGCAGGGTAGAACTGCCCCTGTGGGTCACACCGCCACAAGTCGATTCTGATTCACAGTGAGCTTCCTAACTTTGCTCCATATGATTCTCAATCACTGTATTCTCTTTAAGTACACTGCCAGGCCTTTTCCTGCAAGTCACTTCCCACTGGTTTGATCCACCAATCTTTCCATTCTTAGCCTAGTTAGTAGTAGCTAAGTGGGTACATGTTTGTGCTGCACAGGGCCTCTACTATAACCAAACAGAGCTCTCAAAGAAGCACTTCGTATATCGGGTCGCTATGAACCAGAGCCACCTTAATGGCTGTGGGTCCAAGGATACATAGGTGCACAAGCACAGTTACACACATACACACACAGTGGGTAATTTTTAGATGGAAAAGAGAAACAATGAAAGTGAACTAAATCTACCCCCTGCAAAAATCTGAAGTTTCCTATAGGATTGTGATGTTGATCAAATTACCACACTCTAGAACCAATCGACTGTCAAGACCAAAATTTGATGCCCAAAAAAATCAAAACTGATAAAGCTTGTTTGGTCCCTTGGCTGCCAAAATGCTAATAATCTAGTATACATGAGCATGACTGAGAAATTCACATTTGCTTTTGTAATCAAGGACAGCGTCTAAATGCTTATCTTCTTCATGGATAGAGTACTTTTATGAAGACAAAAGTGGCAGCTGTTAATGAAGACTGAGTAAGAACACCTAAGAGGTTAACTCTAGGTCTCCTGGTTATTTCCTCAGTTGTACAAATCTGAGACCTTTCAATACATGCTATATGTGGAACCAGAAGATGTTATTACACATGGCATTCATTTCATATTCAACATTAGTTAAATGATTCAGGCACTACTCTGGATGCTGGGGATACTCTAGAAGGCAAACAAAGTCGCTATATTCATATACCTTATATGAAAGTGGAAGAAAGAAATCAGAAATTGTGATAAGAGCGGTAAGAGCCCCTAATAAAATGATTAAACAAGAAAAAAGAAAGCAATCTTAAATAACTCCAAGAGAGCAAGACCCGAGGAAAGGAAGCTAATTAAGTATCCTTTTCAGTTTGAATTAATTAATGTTAAAAAAAGATATCCAGAAAGACAGAGAGATGGAGTGACATTGTTTAAACTCCAGTCCAGAGCTTGAGCCAAGATCAGACTTCAGACACCAGTGTCTTTTATAATGCCTATTAATGCTTCCGCTGTGGCGTTTCACCTTTTACAGGACAGTCTGAATAACACAAAGAGGAACACAGGATAGACTACAAGGTTCATATGCCCACCACCCCACTCCCAATCGGTTTGGTTGATATTCATAGCAAGATGGATCTAAAATCTTTATGGATAAGTCTCCAAGAAACACAGGTCAGCGGTGTAAAGCAACAATAAATGAAAACTCCCATTTTCCCCACTTCTAAATAACACCCCTGCCAGTAGAACATCCCCATGAACAGGGATGTAAGGCAGAGTTGTTGATTTTGTGTATCACTTGTGCTTTAGAGAAGTAAATTCGGTTCAGGTTTAGATTTGCTCACACCTGCCTTGGGAAACTCGGTTAAGATTCTATTCTCCTATGCTAGCTACATTACACTCAAACACTTCTGCTTTTCCACTGAAACCTTACAATGCAGCTTTTGGAAGAAAAAAAAACCCCGATTCTGACTCTCTGGAGATGATTTTTTTAGGAATACTACTTCCAAAC
The DNA here is from genome assembly GCF_050624435.1 of Tenrec ecaudatus. NCBI lineage: Eukaryota > Metazoa > Chordata > Mammalia > Afrosoricida > Tenrecidae > Tenrec > Tenrec ecaudatus. Next base: position 32,255 of record NW_027458143.1, on the reverse strand, counting down.
AGCCATTCAGTGCTTCAAAATAAGTACTCATCTAATTTAATTATGACGACTTCACCAGACAGTAACAGCCCAAGATGATGTTTACAAAGGCACTTGTCACTCCCTTTAGAAGTACCAATGTAGTTGGTGGGGGGGGGGGGGTGCGGGGAGTGGGTGTTTCATACTTTCGGTGTGTTTATAGTCTGCAACCAGTGATAAAGTGACACTTGAGATTATTTAAAGAGCAAAGCACTTCAAGTTTGGGACCTCCCGTAAATTATCCTACGTTCACTGGGTTGCCTCAGCCCCCAGGTACCTGGGACAGGTATTCCGAGTCGCCATGTGCTTGTGCTAGGAAGCACTCTAGGAAGGGGCCCCGGGATGCTATTTTACCCGCCGACGACAGGCTCCAACATTAGGAGCTACTCCAGCGGAGCTTGCAGCCACACCACAGCAGCTCGGAAATAAACGTGACCCGCCCAGCAGCCAGGCTTCGGCCAGCGGAGCGAGGTGCAGCCTTCCCAGTCGCTACCATTCACAAGCACTTGCGCTCTGGCCAGGCAACCTTTTGGACACGCATTCTTACCCCCTTGGGCAAAGTAGGGCGTTAGGGGCGAGGCCCCAGGGCTCCTCGGCGGCGCTGGGATTTAAAAACACGTCCGTGAAGCCCACCACAGGTTTCCCGCTCCTAAAACACACTTCTGCGTGAAGAGACACCTGAGTGGCAGGCGGGTCCGGGGCGCCCGCGTAGACGCGATGGCGCGAACGCCGCTCTCCGCTCAGGCGCCCTCAGGAGGCGCCCGAACGCGCCACCCGCCCGCCAGGGACATCCGGCCGCGCCTCAGCAAGGCGTCCTGTGGGCCGCTCGGCGCGCGTCTTCGGAGCCGGCAGGAAGCTCGGCACGGGCGCCGGAGCCGCCGGCCCGGACCTCCGGGAACTCGCCGCCGGCCAGCGCGGGGCCCAGGCGCCGCCGCGACCACCGCCCTTGGCCGCCCTCAGCCGCGCCGCATCCGGGTCCCGCGCCGCCGCTCTCACCTGCCCGGCGCCCCGCGCAGTGCGCTCCGGATCCGGTGAGCCGTCAGTAGCCCCAGCCGCTGCCCGCCCCGCTCGTCACCTCACGCCCGCCGGGCTTGGCACTCCGCCTGCCCGCCGCCGCCGCGCCGCCGTCGTCCCCGCCGTCGTCTTCGTCCCCGCCGCCGCACCGACTGTTGGAGCATGCGCGCCCGCGCCTCCCGTCGAGCTGTATGACTGGCGGGTCCCTGAAGGGCCCCGGGACCCCCAGACCCCCGCCTTCCATGCAAGCAATAGGAAGAGGAGGGATTGGGCGTATACTTGTGACAAGATGGGCGGATCCTACATTTAGGATGGCAGTTTAACTTTGACCGGTCTGGATCTCCATATGAACCATATCAGTAGGGTGTGAACTCCACCTACAGGAACCAAGCTATTGGTTGCAAGCTTGAGGGAGAATTAATCCATTGTCTCCAGCAGCAGGGAGCAGAGCACGCCCATCCCAGTCAAGGAGTATTTGTAATTCCTGCATTTAACATTTGAATGCTTACTTTCTTGGAATGTTCGAGCTTGGAGTCTTAAAAACATATTGCCCAGCCCCTCACTTTACACAAAGAACAATAAAAGTAAGGTAAAAATATTTGCATAAGGCCTTCAGTCATCATCTCCAGGCTCTTAAAGGGGTAGGTTTGGCTGCTGGTCTCACATATCAAAGAGCCAGCAAAGCATCAGACATCCTGTCCTGCCCACAGATAGTGGCATGTTCAGTCCCTTTCACTGCCCTTCTTCTCCCAACTGCCTGCAGAGACCTGCACAAAAAAGGTCGAGCAACACACACAGCAATGGTGTGGCCAACAGTGGGAAGAGAAGGAAGGGAAGAAAGGTGGGGGGTGGGGGGGGCAGAGGTGACAGAAGAAGAATAAGCATCAGGTGTCAGGGGAAGCCAGCCCCTAACACATCATTATGAGTCCGGTGGGCGCAATTGTATAGCGATAATAAATAAATATTATAGTAAAGTTACAGAGCATAAGAGAAATATTGAAATAAATGGAGTCAGACACAATTCATAGTAGCATACTCAGCTCAGCCCCGCTTGGTGGTCTACGTGGAAAGAGAGATATTTGATGCTAACCCAGGTTTTTATATTCTCTGGGGGCATGCAAGCCCCCTAATGACAGGTGAGGACCCATGTCACAGGAAGGGGATGTGCTATAGGTGATACAGTAATGAGAGGGGATGGTCTATGGAAATGCAATAGCAAGAGTAGAGATTGGGGGGTATACATGTGACAAGATGGGCTGATTCTAGTTTTAGGATGGCAGCCTAACCTTGGTCATCTTTGGATGGGTTTGACCTCTCTGGTGTCTCCTACAAGGAAACAGACAACTACTATCCTTATCAGAAGGGAGTGAATCCTACTTGTTGTGGGATAAGCAGTGGTGTCTGCTTGCACTAGATAGCTGATAACTCTTAGGGAGAATGACCCCTGATCTATTCCTGATGACCTCCAAGTGCATAGTCATTTGCAAGCAGCTGAGTTTGGAATATATTTGGGGTAGACAGCTTGGGAGAAATCCCTCTGTTTCCCACAATCAGGCACTTGGGGAGAGAAAGAAAATCTGCCATAAAAACAAACCAGCTTGGGGAGCTGATTAAGGCACTGTGATGTAATGAGGTAGATCAGGGAGGAGGTGTTGAAACCAAACCCAAACCACATCTACTGTCCTCACTAGTCTATTCTGACTCTCATAGGACAGAGTAGAGTTGCTCTGTGGGGTTTCCAAAAGGATATATCTTCAGGGGAACAGACAGTCTCATCTTCTTTGGAGCATCAGGTGGGTTTGAACTGCCAGTATTTGGGTTAGCAGGCCAATGCCTTCCTCACAGCACCACTGGGCTCCTTGAGGGTGTCAAAAGGGAGGTACAAAGACACAGATTCTTGGATTTTTCTTCAGGCAAGAGTGCACGATTAACGACAATTATTACTACTGGCAAACTCATACATAAAGAATGCTGTCTTTAGAAGCAACATCTGTACAGGTGGGATCAAATTTCCTAGCTTCTATTGGTTTGTCTACTGCTTCCCCATATCTGACATATAGTAGAAACCTGGTAAAAAATAATTTTTTTAATTGACCCAGAAAGGTAAAGAGGCTTGATCAAGGTCAGAGTCAGCTGGTATTCAAATTGCTAAGCCCTTTAATTTGGCTGAAATCCCTACTAGTCATTCCTCATGACCCCCTGAAATGACCTCACCATGCTCCTTGGATTCCCAAATATTTTTGTGCCAACCTTCCTCAGCTTAATAAGAACATAGAGGAACCATTCTCAGACTCAGGAGGCTGGTAGCACCTGGCAGAATTTCTGAGAAGAGTCAGGAAGCATTTTTGTAGAGGCTGTAGGCATGACACAGCCTGCCTGCTGATAGCTCTTCCTCCTTCCTCCCTAGGGAGCGTCAAATGAACTTAAAATTTGTGAGGATCCTGGACCAGGTTATTTTTAATCTTTCCTTCCCTACACCACTCCACATCTGTTTATCTTGACCAAACTTTTCCCAAGGTCTCAGCCTCAAATTCACTTTCCTGTGAAGCTTTCTACTCCTATAAAGAGTTACAGACTCTCCCAGCCCTCACCCCACTATCATGACTCCAGTTCTACCTTACAAATCCGGCTAGACCAAAGCATGTACACTGGTGTAGATAAGAGCTCTGGACACACAGAATTCAGGACAGATAAACCCCCTAGGAACAGTAATGGGAGTAGTGATACCATGAGGGTGGGGGAGAGGTGGGGTGTGAAAGGGGGAACTGACTGCAATGATCACTGTATAACCACGCCGCTCCCCAGGGGGTGACTGGGGGGCATGAACAACAAGAACTTGGGTGAATGGAGACAGCGGATTCTGTACAATATGAAAAATAATAATTAATAATTTATCAAGTGTTCATGAGGTAGGGAGGGTTGGGAGGGAGGGAAATAAAAGGAGTTGATACCAAGGGCTCACATACAAAGAAAATGATGATTGCAACATATGTACAAATGTGCTTGACAAAATTGATGTATGGATTGTTATAAGACCTGTAAGAGCCCCCAAATAAAATGATTTACAAAAATAGAGAGTTTCAGACTTGGAAACTCAGAGGTAGTTCTACCCTGTCCTGTGTAAGGTTGCTATGGGTCAGAATCAACTCTATAGCAATGCGTATGGTTTTGGGAGTCAACCTTGAGATTCTTACCTCAGTCTTGCAGGCAATTGCTGGCTTTCCTGAGGTTTCTGCAGTAGTTTACAAGTAATCTGAGGGATGGAATGATCTCTTGGTTCTCTCTACACCATCAAGTGAAATTTAAAATGACAATCGGTTGTAAGCGAAGGCATTCTTTTAAGAACCAATTTCTCTGCTCAACTCATATTTTTAGCTATGCTGTTTAGGAGGGAGTAGTGTTATGGTGTAGTTTTATGTTAGGTAGCTAGAGCTGGGACCAGGGTGTCTACTGGGCAGGCTCCAAATTCAGGCACATGAGGCAGGGAGGCAGTGCACTTAGGTGGGTGCAAACCAGGCCAGGTGGGCTTAATTCAGCCAATGGGGTCAACCAATAATGTCAACCACGCCTCCCAGCCGAAGACACTAAAGGCCGAACCTGGAGACCACCTCCCTGTTTTTCTGTGGTCTCTCTCTCTCTCTCTCTCTCTCTCTCTCTCTCTCTCTCTCTCTCAATCCTTTCTTTCCCCCTTCCCCCTCTCTCCTCTCTTTCTCTTCTCTTCTCCTCTATCACCTTCTCTCCTTAATACAAACCCATTTGGATCAACAATCAGTCTTCGACATGAATTCTTTCTCCTGTGATGCCAAGAACTGAGGTATTTCCCACCCGAGAAACCTAACAGTTATGCTGTGATCCACATGGTTGGCAGTTCAAAACTACCAGCAGCTCTGAGAAAGACTGGTTTTTCTACTACCATAGACAGAGTTTCAGAAACTCAGAGGGTCACTGCAAGTCAACAGTGACTTGATGACAGTGAGTTTGGGTTTTATTTTTTGATTTTAGGGAGAGGGTTCACAGTTCACATACCAGCACACCTGCACAGAGATTGGTTCTGAAGAGGAGGAGGACTCCAGGCCCTAGGATTCAAGGGGTACTAGACTTAAGGTGTCCCTGAAAGCAAACTCAGATATGGTCAATTTTGACAGGAAAATTGGTAAAATACACAGAGAAAAAAGAAAGGTTGGTTAGATGCATTTTATCATAGCTGTATTGTGTAACAGCATGCACTCTTAAATGAATGAGGTCATTCTGTATGAATCCATTTGGAAGAATCTCCAAAATATAATATTTAATGAAATAGGCGATACAAAAGAGTAAAAAGTAAGCTTTACTTGGACATGCGTACATGATCATCAAAAAGAAACAGAAAGGCCATAGTTGCCTCCAAGGTGGAGATTCAAAGGCTAGGAAGCGAGTGGAGGGAATAATGGATTTGTTCTGGTGATCATCCTTTCCCCAGCTTCCTGGGTGACATAACAGCGAACTTCTTGACTACTACCTAAAAAGTTGGCAGCTGGAATACACCCAGAGATGCCTTGTGTTTTAGGGTAAGAGGATATCCCAAATCTCAAAGATAATTTATTAAATCTTAAACAGGACAAACACATGCCATCGAGATGAGGGGAGGGAAACTATTAGCAAGAGGTCTTATTGATATGTAAGGGTTATCTGAGATTCACAGACTTGAAAGGACATGGCGGCAGATCCCAACATCACAGTTCCAGGTGGGACTACAGAAGCAAGAATAGGACAAGGATTGGGACCTGTGTTAAACAGGACAGTTTACAAGAGTGGTCCAGGGCCAAACAACCAAGGCTTTGGGGGCATGACTCATGACCGTGCAGCCCAGAATGGCAGCCTCGATTCAAGGATACACTTAGGCAAGTCTCTAAGCCCCACCATGGGCTGCCTAAGGGGTAATCCACTTTCCAATGCCCTCTGCCTGGTGGCAAGAGTGTTCACATCCCTGGTCAATGGTCTGAAGGAATTCACTGGAAGCTTAATCCACGTGGGGACTGTGCAAATAGAATTTTGGCTTTCACTGTTATCCACATACTTCTAAAAATTGTGAATTCTCAGAATTTCAGTTGAAAGGTAGGCTTGATGATCTGCTTCTGAGGGGTCACTATGGTGCACACAGCAGGTCACTGTGCATGCGCACCGGAATCAGTTCAACAGCAGCCAACAGCATTCTCCCTTATGTTGCTTGATGTTTGTTTTATGCCCACATCTCCTCTCTCTCTCTCTCTCTCTCTCTCTCTCTCACACACACACACACACACACACACACACACTGGTATTTCAAAAAGTCCCTGAAAAATTCCATTCTCTTTTGATTCCTTGTTCCACTAACTTTTGGGAGCCTGCTTGTGTGCATATATGACACCATTTGTTTGCTGAAAGTGAGGAGGAATTGAACCACTTGCTGAAGATCAAGGATTGCAGCCTTCAATATGGGTTACAATTCAATATAAGGAAGACCAAAATCCCCAAAACTGGACCAATAGGTGATAAACAGAGAAAAGGGCTTCAGTTGTCAAGGATTTTGTCTTGCTTAGATCCACTATCAATGTTCATAGAAACAGCAGTCAGGAGATCAAAAGATGTATTGTAATGGGTAAATCTGCTGCAGAAAACCTCTTTATAGTGTTGAAGAACAATGATGTTACTCTGAGGACTAAGGTGCACATGACCTAAGCCATGCTATTTTCCATTGCATCATATGCATGTGAAAGTTAGACACTGAATAAGGAAGGCTGTAGAAGAACAGATGGGCGGTGCCCACAGGTTAGTCTCTCCGTGAGTGGGCCATGCTCTCCTTTTCCTGAGTCTCTGGGGTCTCTCATGGCAATTACTAGTATTTTAGCTAGTTTCTTTGTCTCTGTCGTGCTAGGGTCATCTCTGTTGTTATACACTCAATGAGCCACTTGTACCAAATCGCTAAGATTTTCCCTTCAAACCCTTCCAACTTTTTTTTTTCATGTCTGAGGCAGACTGACTGAGTAATAAAGGCAATACTTATTGCCCTCCGTTTCTCGGGGCCTCGGGGCCATTAGGGGTATAAAGCCCGTAGGCTTACATCAGCTACTCTAGAAAGGCAGGCGGACATTCTCTTATAGGAACCTGAAAATTCTCACTGACCTTAGATACAGTCATAGGTTTCCTAGTTCTTCCGCAGAGGGTCGTGTAAGAGCAACGGGTGATACCTGGTAAAGCCCTCTGGGCCTTGCTAGGAATTGAGATCCCACATTGATCGTGTAGTGGCCAAAAGAGTTTCTCTCAAGTGGGGAGTGCCCGCTCGCTGACCATCAGGTTCACTGACTGCTTACTGGGCCTCTGTGTGGAAGGGCTACCCTTCCTCCGTGGTGAACAGCACCTGGAGAAGTTGCTGGCAATCATAACAGGTGGGCTGATGAGTATGGAAGACATACCAGTACTAGTGTGTGTGGGGGGCTGCTGGTTGGGGGTGGGGGTGAGGTTGGGGGGGGGGGGGCGGTGGGGGAGGGAGTGACTCAATAAGGGCCTGTTAGAAGTTTTCTATTTCTGGACCCTAGAAAACTTATAGGGCGGGGTTGGAACCAAAGGGTCTGAAGCCAGCTCTCCCACTACCAGAGTTTTCCTGCAAAATGGGATAAAGCCGATTAGGGGAGAGAGATCGGGAGGGGAGGGGAGGGCAAGGTGGGGGAGAGGGAGGTGGTGTCGGAGGGTGTGGGGGAGGGATGGCCTCCACCTATGTGGTTTTGGGAACTTGGACAGTTTGTTTTTCCGGTCCTGCCATGTTTCCTGAAACCTTGGAAACAAGGACCCTTTCTTTGAGGGAGGGAGTAAGTCTTATATTTGCAGGCTTCTTAGTGGCAATGTCAGCCCACACTTGAATTAAAGGGATCAGATCGGGATGTCTTGGTTCCCCTTAACCCAGGGTTTTCTACATCTAGTTTTTCATAATCAGATTGAAAACAAGTCTTTCTTCCAAGGTTATCAATGGGTGGATTCAAACCTCCAACCTTTTAATTAACAGTCAAGTATTTTTTCCATGACATTAGTTGGAATCAGTGCCTGTTTTAAATATATTTAAGACATGCTAAATATGAGAGACAGCTGGTCACTAGATTGTGGAAGCCGGCTCATCTGGCTCGATGGCTTCCAGTTCACAGCGTTCCATTTTATGATCATTCTGTCTTCCTCAATCATCATTGAAACGGATGGGTAAAATTACCAAGTTGCTGCTAAGTAATGAAAATGGCAATGTCTTGGTCTGAAGACTGACCCTAATGCCTAGGTGGTCAACCGTTAAGTTTTCTGGTTTCACTTCAACAACTCACTACCATCGATTCAATGCTGACTCATAATGACATTATAGGACTGGGTTGAACTGCCCCTGTTCCTTTCTGAGACTAACTGTTTACAGGAGTAGAGAGTCAGCTTTCCAACTTCAGACCTTGTGGAGTCACAGCCCTACAAGTAACTACTGCACCACCAGGGCTCCATTTGGGTTTCGATTAGAAAGCACCATTGTGTTGCCCTTGTGAGCTTTCTCTTTAAATCTTTCTCCTTCCAAAGGCCAGAATTTTTTTAAGTAACTGACAATGTGCTTGAAGTGAGTCCATCTGAACCATAGGTTTATTTACTGTAGCTTAAGGTAAAACTGAAAAATAGAACATGCACAAATATCAACGAACTAAAACATATTTATGATCAACTGATTTACAACAAGGTTGCCAGGTCAATTTACTGATGAGGCAAATAATGTTGGAAAACTGATACCCACAAAAGAATAAGAGGTGACCCTTTTCTTGTACCACATGGAAAAATTAACTCAATATGGACCATAATCCTTAATGTAAAAGCTAAAAGCATAACTCAAGGGAACAAATATAGAAGTAAATCTTGAATCAGGGAACTTTGTTTTTAAACCTGACACCAAAAGCTTAAGTGGCAAATGGAAAGATAAATAGGACTACGTCAATTTTGAAATTTTCTTTTGAAAATAAAAAAACTCAAAGTAGGAAAGTATGTATGCAAATTCTATTATCTGACAAAAGTACAGAGTACATAAAGTATGGGTGACTTGTGGAAAAAAGAATGGGTGGCTTTTTGGGTATGTGAATTTTATCTTACGAAATTATATCACCGGGCATAAAAGGACTAGCACACAAAAAAGAAGAAATTATATCATCGTTTTAAATGTGTGGTGGGTTTTAGCATAGGAAGACTTGTAGTTGTATAACCATCGCTACAAACTTTCACATATTTCATTACCCTAAAAATAAAACAGCATAAATTTTCCCAGTCACTTCCCATTATCCCTACACTTATCTCCTTAAAATCATAGAGAGGCCTGAGGGGCCAGCCTCCCCTCTCTGCAGAAGATTTCATTTCAGAGGACAGTACTGAAGCTATACAGCTCTAGGAGAGGGTCATGTCTGATCAGAGCACACAGGAGCAAATGAAGGAAGAGGAGGAGAGAGTGGAACACATCCTGGTCCACCAAGGCCTGAGGACGATATTCTGGCTCAGAGCAGCCAAAGCACAGAGAGGACCGACCATAGGGCCTGCCCCACTAGGAGACATGACGTCCCTCACTGACCCATTGTGCTATGGGGGACAACACTGGAGACACAGTGCGGGAATTGCGACCAATCTGACCCCACCACACTGAGGCGAAACACTAAGGGCATGAACAGAATAGCAAGGGGGATAGAGCAACGAGGTCCCTAAGGAAAACCAAAAATAGAAATGTGGGGCCAGGGCGTGACACCCCATCAGACGTGACTGGAAAACACTCCTAAAGGTCAAAAAAACAGACCCTGAACTATTTACAGGTTTTTTTCTTTTTTTGTGCTTGATTTTTGTTGTTTTGTTGCTTTGCTGTCTTGGTTTTTTTATGCATATTATTATCTCTCCAGGTCTATCTAGATAAGATAGGTGGGATAAACCATCTGGGGAAGAAAACAATGGGATCTAAGTTGGAAGAAGGGGGGCTGGCAAAGGGAGGCAGGGGAAAGGAAGTCCGTGTCAACAACCCCAGGGATTAGGGAACAAGTGATCCAAAAATCAATAGAGAGGAAGGTGTGGTATAGGAGGCCTGGTACGGCTTGATCAAGGGCAATATAACCAAGAGTAATTACTGAAATCCAAATTAATGCAGAACATGAAAGTAGCACAAGAGGAAGGTAAAAGGAAATAGAGGTCTAAATACAGGCATATACATATGTAGATATAATTATATATGATGATGGGGAAATAGATCTATGTGCATATATTTATAGGTTTAGTGTGAACGTAGATGGACATTATTGGGTCTCTAACTCAAGAACTCCAGCAATGCAAGAACACCTTGTTCTACTAAACTGGCATTCCATGATGCTCACCTTCCTGACATGTTCAATGAACACAAAGCAGGTGCGTAAGTAAATGTGAAGAAAGCTAATGGTGTCCAGCTCTCAAAAGATATAACATCTGAGGTCTTAAAGACTTGAAATATAAACAAGCAGCCATCTAACTGAGAAGCAACAAAGCCCACATGGAAGAAGCACACCAGTCTGTGTGATCACAAGGGGTCCATAGGATCAAGTATCATGCATCAAAGAACCATATCACTGTGAATGAGGGGGAGTGCAGACTGGGGACCCAAAATCCGTCTGTAGGCAACTGAACATCCCCTTCTGGAAGGTCACAGGGAAAAGACGAGGCCAGTCAAGGTGCAGCATAGCATCATGAAACATAACTTTCTCCTAGTTTTTTAATGCTTCCTCCCTAGCACTATCATGATCCCAATTCTACCTTACAAATCCGGAAAGACCAGAGGATGTACACAGGTACAGCTCAGAGCTGGAAACACAGGGAATAACCCTGATAAACCCCTCAGGACCAATAATGAGTAGAGATGCCAGGAGGGGAAGGTGGGGGAGATCCCCTGATAATTTGCCATGAGTTAAAAAGTACCTGAGACGTCTACCCCTGCTGCCTCGAAGGAGTATTCTGGCTGTGCTTCCTCCAAGATAGATTTGTGTGTTCCCTTGGCAACCTAAGATACTTTCAATATTCTTTGCCAGCAGAATAATTAGTTCTTCCAGGGTCACCTTTATTCATTTTCCAGCTTTCACATGTATACGATATGACTGAAAATGCCATGGCTTAGGTCAGATACACCTTAATTCTCAAAGTAGCATCCTTGTTCTTCAAAACCTTTAAGAGATCCTGTGCAGAGTTTACCAAAGATTAGACACAATTTTGTTTCTCTCATGTATATCTAGTAATGCTTAACCAGTAAACAAAATGGCTTCAAAAAGTTCGTGGTAAATGAAATAGAAAGACAATGAAATATTATTCATAAATTTTTGAAGACCCTCATCCAGACTTCTTCACTAATTGGATATCTGAAATACATATGGAAGGGGGATTATCTCTACAATAAGAGAAAGGGTTGAGGTGGTGGTGGTGGTGGTGGTGGTGTGGAGTGGGGTGGCACACCATCTCAGAGAATGAAAACAGCTGTTTCAATGGTTCCCACTGCAGTGTGGAAACTGCAGGTACACTAAAAGAGCACAGCAACGACAGCATTAAGGTCTTAGAGCTGAAGGACTCCCTCCCTCCTTAGGCCTCTCTTTCAACTATAAAATGTAGCTCTAAAATGAAAAGGTTCTCGGACACAACTTTCAGGAAGCCTGTGGATCCAGGAAAGCCCCGATCTCAGCAGAACCAATTTGGCAATCCACAGGTCTGATTTTTGACCAGTCAGCTCACTTGGTCTAGATCACTCAATTATGTTCACATAAATTACAAGAAACAGGTTCACACCGTCACCACATTCTTTTAAATATTCTTTGAGTCTGGTGAATTAGAATAAAGTTTGAAGGAGAAAAATCAGACTGGAAGGGGATGGTGTAAGGCTCCCCAGTGAAATCCTCCAAGGACAGCCATTGGTTACCCTCAAAGAATGTGCAGGTGCATTGTCAGAATGGAAAACAATTCTACAGCAAAATTTTTCTGACCTTTTTCTCATCAATGAAGTTTTTAAATTTTCTTAAACTTCTTCCTAATAAGCTTTGTGACTGCATTGTGTCTTCAAAAAAGTCTAGTAAGATGACCCCTGTGAGTTCCCCTGCCTTGAACTGGCTGAGCAGGTCCCATCAGAGGCCACTGTTTTGAATAACTGTGTTTTGTTTTGTTTCGTTCTGTTTTATTTTACAAGTGAATTTCCAAGAGAACTTGTCTGCAATCATCCACTAGTTGCAGAGGCATTTTTATGTTTTTGTGTATGATCTAAAGGCAACACTTTCTACGTATCCTCATACATGATGTTACAAAGTACACAGGGAAAAAAATGCTACTTTTTTTTAAGTATTACTGACATTGTCCCATGATATAAAGATTGGGATCTTTGAAAATATTTTCCTTTTCCTTTACTGAAATCAGATCTCACCCATAGTACAAAATAGAATGTAGTCAAAGGCAATTCATTCATTTCAATTCATTATATATAGCTCACTTTTAAAATGGAGAATACTTCAGAAGTTCTAAATCTCCATGTTTAGTAATGATAGAATAATATTTATAATTATACAGCTAGAGTCGCTTAACTCTTTGGCAGTGAAGCAATTAATCACAAATCCCCTATTTGTGGGATTGGATAGCCTGTCATAGTGACTTTAATATCAACACACCAGAAACTTTCCTGAAACAAGTTACATACCTACCCAGGTTTCCAAACGGGTAAAAAGCCGTGTGCATGTGTGTGTGCGTACTATGTTTACTACTGAATACAACCTTCAGATATATGAAACTATTGACCATAAAATCATGGAATTCTGAGCATACTTGGCACAAGTTTCAGTACAACTTAATAAAAGATGTAGTATTAATAATCACATTTCTTTCTCACACGGGAAGATGGAAAACAAAGCTAAATAATATAAATACTTGCTCTACTCAGGTTTTTTAATCTCCTTTTTCAAGTGAGAGGGGTGTTATCTATAGTCTATCTATTGGCTCATTTACTCAAAAGTAAATTTATGTTTAAATTCTTCTACTCCTAATATAGTCTTCCCTCCGTATACACGGAGAGGGGGACCAGGACTCCCAGCAGGTACCAAAATCTGAAGGTATAAGTCTCTTACATAAAATGATATATTGTTTGCATGCGACCCATGCACATCTCCTGTGTACTTTAAATCACCTCTAGAGTAATGGTAACACCTAAACCACTACACATGCTATATAAGGAATACTTTATGCTCCCTCAGTCTCTGAAGGATTGCTTGAGCACTCATCACTCAGTTGCTCTCCCCCACCAAATATTTCCCATCAGGAGTTGGATGTAACAATGATGCAAAACCCTGAGATACAAATAGTCAACTGAATTTAAAGATCAAGTTTAGTAGCCTGTCAATACACCATCCAAACAAATCACATGTGTTGAGTGGGTGTAAGGACTTTGAGAATTTTCTTAAGGATTCCACATGACACTGGTTAAATATTGGGCTGGTGAAAGCACAAGGTCAGCAATTCAAACCCTCCAGCCACTCCACAGAAAAAAGATGAGGCTTTCTGCTCCAGCAAAGATTGACAGTTTGATGACTATGGGTCAGAATTGACTCAGTGGTGGTGGAATTGGCTTCTTTGGTTACACCAGTGGTTCTCAACCTTCCTAATGCGCGACCCTTTAATACAGTTCCTCGTGTTGTGGTGACCCCCCCAAACACAAAATTATTGTCGTAGCTACTTCATAATTGTAATTTTGATACTTTGATGAATCATAATGTATATATCTGATATTCAGGATATATTTTCATTGTGACAAATTAAACATAATTAAAGCAGTGATTAATCACAAAAATATGTAATTGTATATTGCTAAATATTTTTTCTAATGACAAATAAATGAATTTTTGTCTTGAAGTATGGTATATCATGGGTGCCAAAAGTAAAATAAAATGCTACATTTTGCAAAAGTATGCACAAAAGGCCAACATCAATGTGATGCTTGCGATAGCTTTTTTCTCACCAGATCAGAAGCATGTATTTTCCCATGGTCTTAGACAACCCCTGTCAAAGTGTTGTTCAACACTGAAAGGGGTGGTGACTCACAGGTTGAGAACCACTGGGTTAGACCGTTTTTATTTGAAAATTCTATACATATGAGCAACACAACTTACAAGATGTAACTACATCATGTCATACATTAATCATTTTCCTTAATTACATATATATACAAATTCATTAAAACAGTCGTTCTATTTTTAAAGTCGGGCCAAAACAAAGAGAAAGCTGATCATACTTCCAAACAAAGGTACACTAACATCAAATGCCTAATTTATTACTTAACTCTTATCTATAAAAATGGATCAATTAACCTAACAGTGGTGACAGAGAGAAAGTTGCTGACTGACTGGAAAAGTCCTTCCTGTTTACAAATATATATGTATCATAAAATGAAAACGGTGATTATTAATTACACTTTTTAAGATAACACTTTAAAAATAATAAAAATTTTAAAAATAACACTTTTAATCAGGGATTTGAAACCGTCTTCACAGTTCAGTTATAACCAAGGAAGCAAAACTGAAACAGACTGGAAAGAATTACTGTCTATGCTCTTTTGGAAAGTTAATCTGCCTCTTAGAAAACAAGGGCAGCCCAATCAACGCCTAGCCACCACATCTCTTAGCCTGCAATCAGAAACAGCACTGCCATGCTCAAAGATGGCAGCTGCACCATTTTGAATGTGTATTAACCACCCATCCAATCTCCTAAATTAGGTTCCTAAAAGGACTCCCTAACCCTCTGCCAAATCCTATAATCCAGGGATAAAATCTACAAGATTTCCCATTCCGGTTTTCTTTCGACTTCATCCAAATTTTAAAATGTGGAGTCTCTTTTATTTTGCTTCTTCAGACATGATTGAATCGGATCAAAATCCTGATTTAAATTAATATAAACTTACAGCCATTGAGTCCATGCTGACTCACTTGGACCCTGTACAGGCAGAACTCCTGCCCCTGTGAGTTTCTGAGATTGTAACTGTAAAGGGAAGTAGATAGCCTCTTTAAATCTTCCTCTGAATCAAAAACAAACCAAATTCAGTGCTACCGCTCACAATGACCCTACTGGGCAGGGTAGAACTGCCCCTGTGGGTCACACCGCCACAAGTCGATTCTGATTCACAGTGAGCTTCCTAACTTTGCTCCATATGATTCTCAATCACTGTATTCTCTTTAAGTACACTGCCAGGCCTTTTCCTGCAAGTCACTTCCCACTGGTTTGATCCACCAATCTTTCCATTCTTAGCCTAGTTAGTAGTAGCTAAGTGGGTACATGTTTGTGCTGCACAAGGCCTCTACTATAACCAAACAGAGCTCTCAAAGAAGCACTTCGTATATCGGGTCGCTATGAACCAGAGCCACCTTAATGGCTGTGGGTCCAAGGATACATAGGTGCACAAGCACAGTTACACACATACACACACAGTGGGTAATTTTTAGATGGAAAAGAGAAACAATGAAAGTGAACTAAATCTACCCCCTGCAAAAATCTGAAGTTTCCTATAGGATTGTGATGTTGATCAAATTACCACACTCTAGAACCAATCGACTGTCAAGACCAAAATTTGATGCCCAAAAAAATCAAAACTGATAAAGCTTGTTTGGTCCCTTGGCTGCCAAAATGCTAATAATCTAGTATACATGAGCATGACTGAGAAATTCACATTTGCTTTTGTAATCAAGGACAGCGTCTAAATGCTTATCTTCTTCATGGATAGAGTACTTTTATGAAGACAAAAGTGGCAGCTGTTAATGAAGACTGAGTAAGAACACCTAAGAGGTTAACTCTAGGTCTCCTGGTTATTTCCTCAGTTGTACAAATCTGAGACCTTTCAATACATGCTATATGTGGAACCAGAAGATGTTATTACACATGGCATTCATTTCATATTCAACATTAGTTAAATGATTCAGGCACTACTCTGGATGCTGGGGATACTCTAGAAGGCAAACAAAGTCGCTATATTCATATACCTTATATGAAAGTGGAAGAAAGAAATCAGAAATTGTGATAAGAGCGGTAAGAGCCCCTAATAAAATGATTAAACAAGAAAAAAGAAAGCAATCTTAAATAACTCCAAGAGAGCAAGACCCGAGGAAAGGAAGCTAATTAAGTATCCTTTTCAGTTTGAATTAATTAATGTTAAAAAAAGATATCCAGAAAGACAGAGAGATGGAGTGACATTGTTTAAACTCCAGTCCAGAGCTTGAGCCAAGATCAGACTTCAGACACCAGTGTCTTTTATAATGCCTATTAATGCTTCCGCTGTGGCGTTTCACCTTTTACAGGACAGTCTGAATAACACAAAGAGGAACACAGGATAGACTACAAGGTTCATATGCCCACCACCCCACTCCCAATCGGTTTGGTTGATATTCATAGCAAGATGGATCTAAAATCTTTATGGATAAGTCTCCAAGAAACACAGGTCAGCGGTGTAAAGCAACAATAAATGAAAACTCCCATTTTCCCCACTTCTAAATAACACCCCTGCCAGTAGAACATCCCCATGAACAGGGATGTAAGGCAGAGTTGTTGATTTTGTGTATCACTTGTGCTTTAGAGAAGTAAATTCGGTTCAGGTTTAGATTTGCTCACACCTGCCTTGGGAAACTCGGTTAAGATTCTATTCTCCTATGCTAGCTACATTACACTCAAACACTTCTGCTTTTCCACTGAAACCTTACAATGCAGCTTTTGGAAGAAAAAAAAACCCCGATTCTGACTCTCTGGAGATGATTTTTTTAGGAATACTACTTCCAAACAGCCATTCAGTGCTTCAAAATAAGTACTCATCTAATTTAATTATGACGACTTCACCAGACAGTAACAGCCCAAGATGATGTTTACAAAGGCACTTGTCACTCCCTTTAGAAGTACCAATGTAGTTGGTGGGGGGGGGGGGGTGCGGGGAGTGGGTGTTTCATACTTTCGGTGTGTTTATAGTCTGCAACCAGTGATAAAGTGACACTTGAGATTATTTAAAGAGCAAAGCACTTCAAGTTTGGGACCTCCCGTAAATTATCCTACGTTCACTGGGTTGCCTCAGCCCCCAGGTACCTGGGACAGGTATTCCGAGTCGCCATGTGCTTGTGCTAGGAAGCACTCTAGGAAGGGGCCCCGGGATGCTATTTTACCCGCCGACGACAGGCTCCAACATTAGGAGCTACTCCAGCGGAGCTTGCAGCCACACCACAGCAGCTCGGAAATAAACGTGACCCGCCCAGCAGCCAGGCTTCGGCCAGCGGAGCGAGGTGCAGCCTTCCCAGTCGCTACCATTCACAAGCACTTGCGCTCTGGCCAGGCAACCTTTTGGACACGCATTCTTACCCCCTTGGGCAAAGTAGGGCGTTAGGGGCGAGGCCCCAGGGCTCCTCGGCGGCGCTGGGATTTAAAAACACGTCCGTGAAGCCCACCACAGGTTTCCCGCTCCTAAAACACACTTCTGCGTGAAGAGACACCTGAGTGGCAGGCGGGTCCGGGGCGCCCGCGTAGACGCGATGGCGCGAACGCCGCTCTCCGCTCAGGCGCCCTCAGGAGGCGCCCGAACGCGCCACCCGCCCGCCAGGGACATCCGGCCGCGCCTCAGCAAGGCGTCCTGTGGGCCGCTCGGCGCGCGTCTTCGGAGCCGGCAGGAAGCTCGGCACGGGCGCCGGAGCCGCCGGCCCGGACCTCCGGGAACTCGCCGCCGGCCAGCGCGGGGCCCAGGCGCCGCCGCGACCACCGCCCTTGGCCGCCCTCAGCCGCGCCGCATCCGGGTCCCGCGCCGCCGCTCTCACCTGCCCGGCGCCCCGCGCAGTGCGCTCCGGATCCGGTGAGCCATCAGTAGCCCCAGCCGCTGCCCGCCCCGCTCGTCACCTCACGCCCGCCGGGCTTGGCACTCCGCCTGCCCGCCGCCGCCGCGCCGCCGTCGTCCCCGCCGTCGTCTTCGTCCCCGCCGCCGCACCGACTGTTGGAGCATGCGCGCCCGCGCCTCCCGTCGAGCTGTATGACTGGCGGGTCCCTGAAGGGCCCAGGGACCCCCAGACCCCCGCCTTCCATGCAAGCAATAGGAAGAGGAGGGATTGGGCGTATACTTGTGACAAGATGGGCGGATCCTACATTTAGGATGGCAGTTTAACTTTGACCGGTCTGGATCTCCATATGAACCATATCAGTAGGGTGTGAACTCCACCTACAGGAACCAAGCTATTGGTTGCAAGCTTGAGGGAGAATTAATCCATTGTCTCCAGCAGCAGGGAGCAGAGCACGCCCATCCCAGTCAAGGAGTATTTGTAATTCCTGCATTTAACATTTGAATGCTTACTTTCTTGGAATGTTCGAGCTTGGAGTCTTAAAAACATATTGCCCAGCCCCTCACTTTACACAAAGAACAATAAAAGTAAGGTAAAAATATTTGCATAAGGCCTTCAGTCATCATCTCCAGGCTCTTAAAGGGGTAGGTTTGGCTGCTGGTCTCACATATCAAAGAGCCAGCAAAGCATCAGACATCCTGTCCTGCCCACAGATAGTGGCATGTTCAGTCCCTTTCACTGCCCTTCTTCTCCCAACTGCCTGCAGAGACCTGCACAAAAAAGGTCGAGCAACACACACAGCAATGGTGTGGCCAACAGTGGGAAGAGAAGGAAGGGAAGAAAGGTGGGGGGTGGGGGGGGCAGAGGTGACAGAAGAAGAATAAGCATCAGGTGTCAGGGGAAGCCAGCCCCTAACACATCATTATGAGTCCGGTGGGCGCAATTGTATAGCGATAATAAATAAATATTATAGTAAAGTTACAGAGCATAAGAGAAATATTGAAATAAATGGAGTCAGACACAATTCATAGTAGCATACTCAGCTCAGCCCCGCTTGGTGGTCTACGTGGAAAGAGAGATATTTGATGCTAACCCAGGTTTTTATATTCTCTGGGGGCATGCAAGCCCCCTAATGACAGGTGAGGACCCATGTCACAGGAAGGGGATGTGCTATAGGTGATACAGTAATGAGAGGGGATGGTCTATGGAAATGCAATAGCAAGAGTAGAGATTGGGGGGTATACATGTGACAAGATGGGCTGATTCTAGTTTTAGGATGGCAGCCTAACCTTGGTCATCTTTGGATGGGTTTGACCTCTCTGGTGTCTCCTACAAGGAAACAGACAACTACTATCCTTATCAGAAGGGAGTGAATCCTACTTGTTGTGGGATAAGCAGTGGTGTCTGCTTGCACTAGATAGCTGATAACTCTTAGGGAGAATGACCCCTGATCTATTCCTGATGACCTCCAAGTGCATAGTCATTTGCAAGCAGCTGAGTTTGGAATATATTTGGGGTAGACAGCTTGGGAGAAATCCCTCTGTTTCCCACAATCAGGCACTTGGGGAGAGAAAGAAAATCTGCCATAAAAACAAACCAGCTTGGGGAGCTGATTAAGGCACTGTGATGTAATGAGGTAGATCAGGGAGGAGGTGTTGAAACCAAACCCAAACCACATCTACTGTCCTCACTAGTCTATTCTGACTCTCATAGGACAGAGTAGAGTTGCTCTGTGGGGTTTCCAAAAGGATATATCTTCAGGGGAACAGACAGTCTCATCTTCTTTGGAGCATCAGGTGGGTTTGAACTGCCAGTATTTGGGTTAGCAGGCCAATGCCTTCCTCACAGCACCACTGGGCTCCTTGAGGGTGTCAAAAGGGAGGTACAAAGACACAGATTCTTGGATTTTTCTTCAGGCAAGAGTGCACGATTAACGACAATTATTACTACTGGCAAACTCATACATAAAGAATGCTGTCTTTAGAAGCAACATCTGTACAGGTGGGATCAAATTTCCTAGCTTCTATTGGTTTGTCTACTGCTTCCCCATATCTGACATATAGTAGAAACCTGGTAAAAAATAATTTTTTTAATTGACCCAGAAAGGTAAAGAGGCTTGATCAAGGTCAGAGTCAGCTGGTATTCAAATTGCTAAGCCCTTTAATTTGGCTGAAATCCCTACTAGTCATTCCTCATGACCCCCTGAAATGACCTCACCATGCTCCTTGGATTCCCAAATATTTTTGTGCCAACCTTCCTCAGCTTAATAAGAACATAGAGGAACCATTCTCAGACTCAGGAGGCTGGTAGCACCTGGCAGAATTTCTGAGAAGAGTCAGGAAGCATTTTTGTAGAGGCTGTAGGCATGACACAGCCTGCCTGCTGATAGCTCTTCCTCCTTCCTCCCTAGGGAGCGTCAAATGAACTTAAAATTTGTGAGGATCCTGGACCAGGTTATTTTTAATCTTTCCTTCCCTACACCACTCCACATCTGTTTATCTTGACCAAACTTTTCCCAAGGTCTCAGCCTCAAATTCACTTTCCTGTGAAGCTTTCTACTCCTATAAAGAGTTACAGACTCTCCCAGCCCTCACCCCACTATCATGACTCCAGTTCTACCTTACAAATCCGGCTAGACCAAAGCATGTACACTGGTGTAGATAAGAGCTCTGGACACACAGAATTCAGGACAGATAAACCCCCTAGGAACAGTAATGGGAGTAGTGATACCATGAGGGTGGGGGAGAGGTGGGGTGTGAAAGGGGGAACTGACTGCAATGATCACTGTATAACCACGCCGCTCCCCAGGGGGTGACTGGGGGGCATGAACAACAAGAACTTGGGTGAATGGAGACAGCGGATTCTGTACAATATGAAAAATAATAATTAATAATTTATCAAGTGTTCATGAGGTAGGGAGGGTTGGGAGGGAGGGAAATAAAAGGAGTTGATACCAAGGGCTCACATACAAAGAAAATGATGATTGCAACATATGTACAAATGTGCTTGACAAAATTGATGTATGGATTGTTATAAGACCTGTAAGAGCCCCCAAATAAAATGATTTACAAAAATAGAGAGTTTCAGACTTGGAAACTCAGAGGTAGTTCTACCCTGTCCTGTGTAAGGTTGCTATGGGTCAGAATCAACTCTATAGCAATGCGTATGGTTTTGGGAGTCAACCTTGAGATTCTTACCTCAGTCTTGCAGGCAATTGCTGGCTTTCCTGAGGTTTCTGCAGTAGTTTACAAGTAATCTGAGGGATGGAATGATCTCTTGGTTCTCTCTACACCATCAAGTGAAATTTAAAATGACAATCGGTTGTAAGCGAAGGCATTCTTTTAAGAACCAATTTCTCTGCTCAACTCATATTTTTAGCTATGCTGTTTAGGAGGGAGTAGTGTTATGGTGTAGTTTTATGTTAGGTAGCTAGAGCTGGGACCAGGGTGTCTTCTGGGCAGGCTCCAAATTCAGGCACATGAGGCAGGGAGGCAGTGCACTTAGGTGGGTGCAAACCAGGCCAGGTGGGCTTAATTCAGCCAATGGGGTCAACCAATAATGTCAACCACGCCTCCCAGCCGAAGACACTAAAGGCCGAACCTGGAGACCACCTCCCTGTTTTTCTGTGGTCTCTCTCTCTCTCTCTCTCTCTCTCTCTCTCTCTCTCT
This sequence comes from Tenrec ecaudatus, assembly GCF_050624435.1. Taxonomy (NCBI): domain Eukaryota; kingdom Metazoa; phylum Chordata; class Mammalia; order Afrosoricida; family Tenrecidae; genus Tenrec; species Tenrec ecaudatus. The sequence continues at coordinate 10,717 of NW_027458143.1, read as the reverse complement.
CTCTCTCAATCCTTTCTTTCCCCCTTCCCCCTCTCTCCTCTCTTTCTCTTCTCTTCTCCTCTATCACCTTCTCTCCTTAATACAAACCCATTTGGATCAACAATCAGTCTTCGACATGAATTCTTTCTCCTGTGATGCCAAGAACTGAGGTATTTCCCACCCGAGAAACCTAACAGTTATGCTGTGATCCACATGGTTGGCAGTTCAAAACTACCAGCAGCTCTGAGAAAGACTGGTTTTTCTACTACCATAGACAGAGAGTTTCAGAAACTCAGAGGGTCACTGCAAGTCAACAGTGACTTGATGACAGTGAGTTTGGGTTTTATTTTTTGATTTTAGGGAGAGGGTTCACAGTTCACATACCAGCACACCTGCACAGAGATTGGTTCTGAAGAGGAGGAGGACTCCAGGCCCTAGGATTCAAGGGGTACTAGACTTAAGGTGTCCCTGAAAGCAAACTCAGATATGGTCAATTTTGACAGGAAAATTGGTAAAATACACAGAGAAAAAAGAAAGGTTGGTTAGATGCATTTTATCATAGCTGTATTGTGTAACAGCATGCACTCTTAAATGAATGAGGTCATTCTGTATGAATCCATTTGGAAGAATCTCCAAAATATAATATTTAATGAAATAGGCGATACAAAAGAGTAAAAAGTAAGCTTTACTTGGACATGCGTACATGATCATCAAAAAGAAACAGAAAGGCCATAGTTGCCTCCAAGGTGGAGATTCAAAGGCTAGGAAGCGAGTGGAGGGAATAATGGATTTGTTCTGGTGATCATCCTTTCCCCAGCTTCCTGGGTGACATAACAGCGAACTTCTTGACTACTACCTAAAAAGTTGGCAGCTGGAATACACCCAGAGATGCCTTGTGTTTTAGGGTAAGAGGATATCCCAAATCTCAAAGATAATTTATTAAATCTTAAACAGGACAAACACATGCCATCGAGATGAGGGGAGGGAAACTATTAGCAAGAGGTCTTATTGATATGTAAGGGTTATCTGAGATTCACAGACTTGAAAGGACATGGCGGCAGATCCCAACATCACAGTTCCAGGTGGGACTACAGAAGCAAGAATAGGACAAGGATTGGGACCTGTGTTAAACAGGACAGTTTACAAGAGTGGTCCAGGGCCAAACAACCAAGGCTTTGGGGGCATGACTCATGACCGTGCAGCCCAGAATGGCAGCCTCGATTCAAGGATACACTTAGGCAAGTCTCTAAGCCCCACCATGGGCTGCCTAAGGGGTAATCCACTTTCCAATGCCCTCTGCCTGGTGGCAAGAGTGTTCACATCCCTGGTCAATGGTCTGAAGGAATTCACTGGAAGCTTAATCCACGTGGGGACTGTGCAAATAGAATTTTGGCTTTCACTGTTATCCACATACTTCTAAAAATTGTGAATTCTCAGAATTTCAGTTGAAAGGTAGGCTTGATGATCTGCTTCTGAGGGGTCACTATGGTGCACACAGCAGGTCACTGTGCATGCGCACCGGAATCAGTTCAACAGCAGCCAACAGCATTCTCCCTTATGTTGCTTGATGTTTGTTTTATGCCCACATCTCCTCTCTCTCTCTCTCTCTCTCTCTCTCTCTCTCACACACACACACACACACACACACACACTGGTATTTCAAAAAGTCCCTGAAAAATTCCATTCTCTTTTGATTCCTTGTTCCACTAACTTTTGGGAGCCTGCTTGTGTGCATATATGACACCATTTGTTTGCTGAAAGTGAGGAGGAATTGAACCACTTGCTGAAGATCAAGGATTGCAGCCTTCAATATGGGTTACAATTCAATATAAGGAAGACCAAAATCCCCAAAACTGGACCAATAGGTGATAAACAGAGAAAAGGGCTTCAGTTGTCAAGGATTTTGTCTTGCTTAGATCCACTATCAATGTTCATAGAAACAGCAGTCAGGAGATCAAAAGATGTATTGTAATGGGTAAATCTGCTGCAGAAAACCTCTTTATAGTGTTGAAGAACAATGATGTTACTCTGAGGACTAAGGTGCACATGACCTAAGCCATGCTATTTTCCATTGCATCATATGCATGTGAAAGTTAGACACTGAATAAGGAAGGCTGTAGAAGAACAGATGCATCGAATTGTGGTCCACCAGAAGACTACTGACAGTACCATGGACTGCTGAAGGACTGACCAATCTGTATCAGAAGAAATAGGGCCAGAGTGCTGCTTAGAGGCAAGGATGGCAAGACGCCATCTTACATACTTTGGACATGTTGTCAGGAGAGACCAGTCCCTGGAGAAGGACATCCTATTTGGTACAGTGGAGAAGCCATGAAACAGAGGAGGTCCTCGAAGAAGTGGATGGACTCAGTGGCTTCATCGGTGGTTCAGGCACAGGAACAATTTTGAGGATGGTGCACGACCCTACAGTGTTTCATTCGGTTGTATGTGAGGTCACGACGAGTCCAAGTGTCCTCAATGGCACGCAACAACAACTAGCCAGAGCAGAGAGGAGCAATCTGCCCTCTGGGACTTCCCTGGGAAGGTCCTCAATGGAAATTGGGAAAGTCTAAGACCCTATGGTCATGAGTTATAGTGGTCGGAAGGCCCCAGAACAAATCCAGTAAGCCTTTCTAATCTGTGATCGTCTCCATGTCTCCATAATGGCCCCATTCTCACTTATGTAGTCCTGCCTGAGAGAGTGATGAATTGCTCTGCCTCCAATCACATTTTTGTGGCAGATTTCATCCATTTCTATAATTAGCGACATGGCCACACAGCCTTTGGACCCCATTATGGCCTCATGCTTATGGTCTCCTTCATCTAAATCATTTCTCCTACTTTTGTCTTTCTTCATTAATTGAATATCTGAGATACATATGGAAGGGGCATTATCTCTACAATAAGAGAAAGGGATGAGGTGGTGGTGGTATGGAGTGGGGTGGCACACCATCTCAGAGAATGAGAACAGCTGTTTCAATGGTTCCCACTGCAGTGTGGAAACTGCAGGTACACTAAAAGAGGACAGCAATGACAGCATTAAGGTCTTAGAGCTTAAGGACTCCCTCCCTCCTTAGGCCTCTCTTTCAACTATAAAATGTAGCTCTAAAATGCAGAGCTTCTCGGACACAGCTTGGAGGAAGCCTGTGGATCCAGGAAAGCCCCAATCTCAGCAGAACCAATTTGGCAATCCACAGGTCTGATTTTTGACCAGTCAGCTCACTTGGTCTAGCTCACTTGGTCTAGATCACTCAATTATGTTCACATAAACTACAACAAACAGGTTCACACTGTCACCACATTTTCTATATAAGAAAACTGGAACAGAAATAAGCTGCCAAATTACTTGGCTTCTTATAAAAGAAATAGCCAAGTGAATGTTTGGGAAAACAACAGCTCCCGCTATGTGGCACAGGGAGCCCTGGTGGCATAGTGGTTTTCACTTGGGCTGCTACCCACATAGTTCAAAACCACCACCCGCTCTGAGAGAGAAACGTTAGGGCTTTCTACCCCTGTAAAGAGTTGCAGTCTCAGAAACTCACAGGGGCTGCTCTACCCTGTCCAATAGGGTTGCTGAAAGTCAGGGTTGCTGTGAGTCACAAAAGATGCAATGGCAGTGAGTTTTCAGTTTGATTATTAAGCAAAATTATCAAATTCTGAAACTATTGTTTCTCAATCTATCCTCCATCAAGATCTACCTAAACACTTTTAAAAAATTAAGTCATTTTATCGGGGGCTCTTACACCACTTATAACAATGCATACATCAATTGTATCAAGCACATTTGTACCTACGGTACCATCATCATTTTCTTTATACTTGACCCCTTGGTATCAGCTCCTTTTCCCCCCTTCTCTCCCACTCTCCCACCCTCATGAAACCTTGATAAATTATACTTTCATATTTTACAATGTCCAAGGTCTCACTTCACCAATGTTTCTGTTGCTTGTCCCCCTGGGGTGTGAGCGTTAATACATCAATCATTGCTATCAGTTCCCTCTATCTCATCCCTACCCTCATGTTATCACTACTTCCATTACTGTCCCTGAAGGGTTTATCTGTCCTGGATTCTGTGTGTTGAGAGTTCTTATCTGTACCAGTGTACATGCTCTGGTCTAGCCGGCTTTGTAAGGTAGAGCTGAGGTCATGATAGTTGGAGGGAGTGAGCGGGAGAGGAAGCATTGAAGAACTAGACAAATGGTATGTACTGTGGTATGAGTTGGGGTGCCAGCCCCCCACCAGTAATCTTGGGTTCAGTAAGCACAATTGTATGGTTGAGATATATAAATATTATATTAAAGTCACCGGGAGCATGAGCGATAGAAGAGACATTACAATAATGCAGTCAGACACAATTCATGGTAGCATGCTCACCTCCTGGATGGCCATGATCTTACCAGCCAGGTCCACGCTCAGTGTGGACGAAGGGAGGTGGGATGGAGACCAGGCAGGAGGCTCAAGGACTGGGCTGGAGGCTGGAGCCCCAGCACAAGGCGGGCTTCCCCAGACAAATGGCGCACAACGTGGGACAATATGAGTTATATCCCATATAACAATTATATGGCCCCATTGGTACGTAGAGTGAATTTGAAAATTGTGCGAAGTGAGGATCCGGTGTGGGGATTGACAGAGAAGTAGTGGAAATAGTGAATTAGAATTTTAAAGAGGATAATGGGAGCAAGGTAAAAGTAAACCTGAAACTTATGGTACCATGCTCTCTACTTACTGAAAAGACAAGGTGTAAAAGTAACGAAGAAAAAGATACAATGTTTTCTAAAAGTAGTAAAAAGGTATAATTCATGGTTCTCAGAGGAAGGAACTTTTGATTTAGAGACCTGGGAGGAGGTCATTGTCAACTTAAAGGAAGCACAGAGATGGGGAGAGTATCCCTATGGAGAAGTGGTCTCTGTGGGTACAAGTTAAGATGGTTTTAAAACTTTTGCAGGAGGAAGAGAATAAGGATGAACAGTCTAGTGAGAAGTCTTGTGTCTATTCAAATCTAGAAAAGCAAGCTAAAGTGTCTGTGAATAAGCATGATTTAGGTTATGAAACTTTAGGAAAAACTGAAAAGGCAGGGATTGGTTTGTTATCTAAAGCCTCCAATTCTAGAACAGAACCTCATTGCCAAAGCCTGCATGCTCTCGCGAGACTGCAGACTCCGAAGGTTTAAAGGTGATACAGTACTAGAGGCAGTGGATTGCAAGATCCAAAGCATGGCTATTAAACAATCCCAGGAAGCTCCCTTGCTTTCAAAGGTAGAGAAAGCCAAGAAGCAGAACAGGCAACGTCTAAGATGCCCAAATTTAAATCAGATGAGAAGCAGTGAGAACGGGTTTCAGGCAGATGAGAAGATTTTAGGCAGAGCTAAAAGAATGAGCCTGAGTCAGAAGGGGACATAGTAAAAGCAACTGCTCTCCTGCTGGAATTTAGTGTAAGAAAGGCCAGAGATTGTAAAACAATCAAGCAAGCCAGCCCTGAAGGTAGAGAGATTAGCTCCAAAGAAATGCAAACTAGGAGAGCTAGCACAGAAGGTGAAGTTCAGGAAGTGGAACTCCAAGATATCCAGATTGAAAAGAGTAGCTCAGAGAATAGACGTAAAGAAGCAAAGTATAGGAAAGCACCTTTACTCTCCAGAGTAGGAAGAGGGATTGCAGAAGAAGATTTAGAATGCAAGATGTCTTGTCCTGTTAGAACCAAAAGGAATTCACAGTGCCTTTGCCTTTTAAGTTGCTAAAAGATCTCAAGCAGGCAATCAATGACTAGGGCCCAGACTCACATTTTGTAATTAGCATGATAAGGGCTCTAGCAGAGTCTGACAGCTGGACCCCTACAGATTGGAAAGCTTTAGTGAGAATTTGTCTTTACTCTTCAGAATGCTTGTGATATCAAATGCTATGGAAGGAAGCAGCCCTTGCAAGAGCTGGGAAGAATGCTGAGGATGGGATAGATATAGGAATTCATCAATTGCTAGGGGATGCAAATTATATTACAGTTGAGTCTCAACTACAGTTTACTGAACAGACAATAGGACAGATACATGAGGTTTGCTTAAGGGCCTGGGAAAAGATAATTCCATCAGAAGAGAGAACGCCGCGTTACAGGGCTATAAGACAACAGAATGATGAGCGTTACGCTGACTTTGTGTCCCGACTGGAAGATGCTATTTCCAAATGTGTGAAGAATGTTCAGGCAGTAAGAGACCTAGTGCACAAGCTATCTTATGATTTCTCTAATAAGCACTGTAAAAATGCCTTGCATCCCTACAGCGAACAGGGCACTCTGCTGGGTTATTTTAGGATATGCAGGAATGTAGAGGCAGAGGAATACAAGGCAGACCTCATGGCAGCTTCATTGGCAAACTATATCAGACCTGGAAGAAAGTGCTTTAGTTGTGGGAAGACAAGTCATCTTCAAAAGAGTGTAGGCAGAGCAGGCTGCGGCCAATGTCAGAGCATGGGCCAGGACCATGGAGATCGGGTTTAAACGAACCTGAACTCTGCCTCCATTGTAGGAAGGGAACTCATTGGGCGAGCCAATGTCGTTCAAAAATCAACAGTGAAGGGTCGCCATTAGCAAAGACTTCCCGGCGGGAAAATAGTGGAAGAAGCTTGATGCAGAGCCCTCATAGCAGAGCATGGTAGGCAAGGTGTCTGCCTACTGGAGCAAAGAAGATCTTTGAGAGAAATCGCCTTTATCTAGCAGCCTCACAGCAGGAGAACAGACCTAGCCAAAGAGGCAAAAACCTAGTCTCTGTTCTCACTGCAGTTGGTTTGAATAACCAAGAGATGGCTCAGAAGCCTTCACAGGAGCTTGATCCTCAAAAGCAGGGACCTCTTATTGAAAGATTAATACAGTTTCTATCAGGAAGATTTAACCTTAGTACTCAAGAAATTAAAATTGATACTGGAGTTGATAAGAGTTGTAAGAAAAAGCCCAAAACTGTGATTGAATCAGAAACGAAGAGCAGTAATTGGGGTCCACTACCTAAAAGAACTATAGGAAGTTTATTAAGAAAGTCCAAAAAAAAAAAGAAAGTCCAACATAAATTCTCAAGGTGTTGCTGGAGTTATTGGTCAGGATTGTGAAGAAGAAATTAAGGCAGTAATGAGTTCTGATATACCATGGTTTGTAAAAATGTAGGATCGCTTAAGCCAATTTTCCCTTCCTTGCATTTCTAGAGTAAAAATTTATACCTATCAGGAAAGAGTACTTGAGAAGTTTGACCACCCTATAAATCAAGCAGTCTTCTGGACTGCTGTTGTGGAGAAACAGCGCCCCCACATGGAATTAGAAATGGAAGGAAAAAGGTTTGTTAACTGTGGATGCCGGGTCATTTCCTTAGGGCATTCAGGGGGGCCTAAGGCCCTCCCATTAACTTCCCCTAAAGCCAGCATAGAGGGAATGAGTGAAGTTAACCAAGACAGAATATTGCAAGGTAAAATCATACAGTGTGAGAAGCCTGAAAGGCAAAACGGCTCAATTGAGCCTATAACCTTATTGGTAAGCCTGGAGAAAAAAATGTCTGCTTGGTAAGTTACTTCAAGATCAGCTGAACAAATTTATTAAGAATTTTTTCAGTCTTTCAAAGTATGATAAGAAGTTCTCCCAATTAGTTAGCTCTCTTAATTCTCTGAGGGATGGGAGCCAGTATTTACATAACAATGAAGGTTAGCTAACTAGTACTTTTACTGGTTCAAGATCTAGCAATGCTTTACTATTTAAATTGTTAAAACAGAAGGAGGAGAAGAGGAATCTTATGTGTGACAAAGTTCATTTACTCATTTTAACTAAAAAATTTTTCTCCTTACTAAAAGCTTGTAATAAAATTAGGGAAGATAAACACGTTTTCAATTCTACAGAGAAAATTGATCCTAAGAAATCTGAGGATGATGGAAACTGTGTTTGGGATCCAGGTCCATTCACCTGGAGAAAAGGCTATGCATGTATGTTTTTTACAGAATAAAACTGATGGACTCCCTTTAAAAGGACGCAACCACCTTTGGAGAAAGATGGACAAGGAAGAGATGGAGAGGCCAACCAATATTAATCATAAATCCTTTTTTCAGGTTAATGATACCCCAAAGAGAGGGGCTATTTCTTTATATTTTCACAGGCAAAGGAGATAGGTGGATTTCTCTTCAGCCAGCAAGGCCCAGAAGAAAGCGGGTCACTGTTATTGAAGTTATTCAAAACGGCAAGAAGACCTCGAAGATTCCTGAGAATGGCGATTGCTGACTGCTGAGATATTTCTTCCATTGCTGACGCTGTCTAAGAGACACTCTGGGATGCTATCATAACTGAACATTTTATACAATGTGACTGGAATATTACTGCAGACTGCTTTGCTGAAAGGTCAAGATTTTGAATTTGTCAATGCTATAATGTGATTGGAATGTAACTGATTTCTGTATAACCACTTATCCTTATAATAAGACATTGCATGATTGGAATTTGATTAGGAAACATTTGCAAGGGTTTAAGGGAAACATTTCATTAGATATTGATCAGCTTAAAAAGGATATTTTCTATACATTCAAAGACAAGCTTGAGGCTTCTCCTGGCTCTGATGTGATTAAGCAATTGAGGAGTAGCATGGAAGGGTTGGACCCGCGAGCTTGGGGGCAAAGTACTTCACATAGCTTAAGTTCCAGTCTGACTGTGTTTTTTATCATAATTGTGATGCTTGCAGTCTCATGTCACTTCTATAGGAAGCTAATAGATATGAAAAGAGACCATGTTGCCTCCGTGACACTATTGAATCTTAAACATAATGCAGAGAGGGGAAATGTGGGATACTAGCACCAAGGGAAATAATACTGGGACTTATTCCCTGACTGGTACAGAGGGAATCTGGGAGACTAATGTTCCATGGCTGGAAGACCACCACTCTGTTAGTTGGAGATATACTCCAAGTTCATGTTCCTGCGGTAATCTATCATTTCCACAGATTCTCCCTTAAAGCTGTGCTGCCTTAAAGTGAGCGCATGGCTGATACATTCTCCCTATAGAAGCAGACATTCCTATTTGGCTCTATTTCTTCCCACCGCAGTATCCAATCTCTCTCATACCTTCCTCCAATAACAGATGGGAATAAGGGGACTTTACCCCCAGTGCCTGGATTCTAAATGTTTCTATCAAGCCTGAATTTTTGGCTATATTAATTGGATCATGAAGTTTTGCCTTTACAGCTTTAAATGTATAGAAAATGATTTAAAAACACGTCAGTCACGCCCACCACAGGTTTCCCGCTCCTAAAACTCACTTCCGTGCAAAAAGACACCTGAGTGGCAGGCGGGTTGGGCCGCCCGCGTAGACTCCACGGCGCCAACACCACTCTCCGCTGAGGCGCCCTCAGGAGGCGCCCGAACGCGCCCCGCCCCGCCCCCCCCCTGTTGGGGACGTCCGGCGGAGCCTCAGCAAGGCATCCCGAGGGCGGCCAGGCTCGGGCTCGTTCTTCGAGCCGGCAGGAAGCGCAGCACCGGCGCCGGAGCCTCCGGCCGGGATCTCCAAGAGCTAGCCGCCGCGACCCGCCGCGACCCCCCGCCCTCGGCCGCCCTCAGCCGCGCCGCATCCGGGTCCGCTGCCGCTCTCACCTGCGCGGCGCCCCGCCCCGCGCAGTGCGCTCCGGATCCGTGTGCCGTCAGTAGCCCCAGCCGCCGCGACCGCCCCGCGCGGTCACCTCCCGCCTGCCCGGCGCCGCACTGCGCCCGCCCGCCGCCCGCCGCCCACGGCCAGGGCCCGTTCAGCCGCCCCCGCCGCCCGGACCGGCGGAGCACGTGCGCCCGCGCCTCCCAGCGAGCTGCACGGCCGGCCGGGGCCTCCAGCTGCCTTTCTGGAGCCTCTCCTGGAGGGTCCTGAGGGACCGCAGAGCCCCCGGACCCCTGCCTTCTGGAGCGGCCCGCAGCCGCCTCGCGGGGACCCCTCTGCCTCGGCGTTCCCTCGCAGCCCTTCGCCCCACTTGTGCCCCGCGGCGCCGCAGACCCCAGAACCCCCTTCCTGAGCGTAGGAGTGCGGGGATGTTGCCCCGCACCGTCGATGGCCGTTGAAAGGCTGAAGTTCCCACTTCCAAGTTCAAGAATATTCTGTGTGTTCATTTTTGTGATAACAGCTAACACTTGGCTGCAGTTTCATCGGTTAACCAATTCTTTTCGTATTCTGCTCGCCTGTTCGCTTTTGTCTCAACCAGGAAATGTCACGCCCCTCATTCTTGGATCACAGTTGAATTTTTTATTGATTATAAACCCTAATGTCGACTTACTGTAAAGCACTTGTACGAGGAAGCTTCAAAAATTCATGGGAAATTATCTTCTCTTTTCATTCCTTTCTCCCACGATCTTTCCGAAGCTCCTGCGTGTTGTGATGCCAGTGTACAATTAGTAAAGCCACTCTGGCAAATAATTCAGTAGTCTGGGATATAATTTAGAACTATATGCTATGCAAAGCAAAGGTGGCAAAACAATCCAGTGGTAAAGGAATACTTTGGTTAATGAGTGGTTGAATTGGCTGAATTTACAAGAAATCAAAGGAAGGAGCATACTACATTCAAAAATAAACTCCAGGAGGATTAGAGCGATAAAATATTCAAAGCATTAAAAACTTAGAGGGACTTATTTTCGAGGGTAGCAATTTAGCTTTAGTGAGGTGGAAACTTTAAGCAAGACACGAAGGTTCATGTCTTTAAAGGAAAGATAAAGCTATTGGACTATATACAGATGTTTTTACCTTTTAGCATGGTATC